>NW_025940813.1:0-185233 GCF_000764305.2 Hyalella azteca
GATGGGTGACGTGTTAGGTAAGATGGGTGACGTGTTGGGTGTGATGGGTGACGTGTTGGGTGTGATAGGTGACGTGTTGGGTGTGATGGGTGAAGTGTTGGGTGTGATGGGTGACGTGTTGGGTGTGATGGGTAACGTGTTGGGTGTGATGGGTAACGTGTTGGGTGTGATGGGTAACGTGTTGGGAATGATGGGTGACGTTTTGGGGTGATGGGTGTCCTTTTGGATGTAATGGGTGACGTTTTGGGGTGATGGGTGACCTTTTGGTGTGACGGGGGATGCGTTGACGCTGCGACAGTTGCGTTAGTCAGACGCCGTCTAACGCTGATTGTCGCGGGTGAAAAGCGATGTTTTGACCATATGAAAACTCTTGTTTTTAGCTTTTTTGTGGCATTGGCATTTACGTTGTGGTTACCCGCAGGTCGCCATGTGGCCGCAGTGGCTGCCATGCTCAAGTACGTTCGTCCGACTGGTGTGTGGGTGGACATGGAAGCCGCGGCCCTGAGGGGGGGCCCTTGGGGGGCGCTCGTGGCGTCGGCGAGGGGCATTTGCGTCGAGCTGACGCTCCGCCCGCTCGACGCCTATGAGCCTCACGACGACATCCTCCTGCCGCTGCACGACAGCGGGTAATGTAGGATGGCTGCTTTTCTGTGCACCTCTTATAGGAATAATAATTAGTGTGACCTGAAGGATGGTTCTGTTGTAGCGGGATCCTAGGATATAGATGAACAGCGTAAACGATTGTAGAATATACTTTTGAATTCTAGTTCGGCGTACAGTTTATGATAATCTAAGTTCATAAGTTGGAGCTTTTAACATTGATGCCTTCGGCGTCCAGTTGAAATGAATGAGTCTAGAGTGTCTCCGCGTGGCCTTCTGCACTCAGACGTTGAGCCAGCGTTACTGTCCTGTTTGACATGGACAGGAGCAAAGGTATACCGACAGCGGTCCTCGCCCAAGACTGAAGTTAATCGCTTGAGATAGAGCTTATATACCTTCGCTATTTGACGTCACCAAGGGCGTGACTTGATAAACAGGGAAGGGTAATACAAGGAAATGTTTATAAACATATCGTAGTGAAGGAGATTATCTTTCAACAAGGAAGATATTAATGAGGAAATATCCAGGGACGAATGGTATCAACATTGCCACCTGACAGTAAGAACCTGTAGGCGCATGTAAGAACTTGCAGGTGTTGGTGAGAACCGTGCAGATACAGGCTAAAACAAACAGTTGCAGGCAAGAACTCTGCAGGAGCATGGAAGAACCTGTAGGTGCATGTAAGACCTCTGTAGGTGCATGTATGAACTCTGTAGGTGCTGGTAATAACTCTGCAGGTACAGGCAAGAACCTGCAGGTACATGTAAGAACCTGTAGGAACATGTAAGAACCTGTAGGAGCATGTAAGAACTCTGCAGGAGCATGTAAGAACCTGTAAGTGCATGTAAGACCTCTGTAGGTGCATGTAAGAATTTGTAGGTGTATGTAAGAACTCTGTAGGTGCTGGTAATAACTCTGCAGGTACAGGTAAGAACCTGTAGGTACATGTAAGAACCTGTAGGTGCATGTACGAACCTGTAGGTTCAGGTAAGAACCTGTAGGTAAGTGTAATAACTCTGCAGGTACAGGTAATAACCTGTAGGTGCATGTAAGAACTCAACAGGTACATATAAGAACCTGTAAGTGCATGTACTACAGAGGTAGGGGTATAGCGGTAAGTTGGTTCTACACCGCTATAAGCTAAGTCAAACGCGATGAGGGATTTAGAAGAAAAACTAATCTAGAGCGACGCGTGTTAGGACAGTGTATTTAAGTGTATGCCGGTCGCATATAAGAACTCTGTAGGTACATGTAAGAACCTGTAGGTGCATGTAAGAACTTTGTAGGTGCATGTAAGAACTCTGTAGGTGCATGGAAGAACCTGTAGGTGCATGTAAGCACTCTGTAGGTGCTTGTAAAAACCTGTAGGTGCACGTAAGAACTCTGTCGGTGCAGGTGAGAACCTGTAGGTGCATGTTAGAACTTTGTAGGTGCATATAAGAACTCTGTAGGTGCATGTGAGAAACTGTAGTTACATGTAAGAACTCTGTAGGTGCATGTAAGAACTTGTAGGTGCATGTAAGAACATGTAGGTGCATGGAAAAATCTTAAGGTGCATGTAAGAACTCTGTAGGTGCTTGTAAAAACCTGTAGGTGCACGTAAGATCTCTGTCGGTGCAGGTAAGAACCTGTAGGTGCATGTAAGAACCTGTAGGTGCATGTATGAACCTGTAGGTGCATGTACAAACCGTACAGAAGCAGATAAGAGCCTGCAGGTGCAAGAAAAACCTGTAGGTACATGCAAGAACCCTGCAGATGCATTTAAGAACCTTCAATTCTGTGCAAGATCCTGAAGGCGCAGGGAAGAGCCTGCAGGTGCAGGTGATGCCGTCGGGGTTCACGGGCTCAAGTCTCAGGGCGACGGAAGGAATACAGGAGGAGGAGGTAGAGGGGAGAAGCCTGCGGAAGAAGAGCTTCTTCGCGAATGCCATGACCGTAAGTGGTCACATCCCCGACCCCACGCCCACGCCCCCGCCCTCACACCTCGGCCCATTACCATGGATTACTTGTCCAATACAATGGATTGCTTGTCCAATACAATGGATTGCTGGTCCAATACAATGGATTGCTGGTCCATTACAATTGATTGCTGGTCCATTATAATGGATTGCTGGTCATATTCATGCCTCCCTCTCCCTTCTGGGGACAGGGTGAGGCTAGCGTGGTTCGCAGGCTGCGTGGGCACCTCCGCTGGTGCTGCCCTCATCGCTTCCGTGGCCAGCTGCGCTGTCCTTCGCATCCGCATGGCGGCGCCTATGGACCTCAGCGCCCTCGGAGGGACGTACGAGGACCTCAGTGAGTCTTACCAGCACGGGCGGCACCTTATGGCATGCGGGCGCCGTAAACTACATATTGTATAGTCGTTATTTATTGAAATGTTTAGTGATTATTCTCCAGAATAATCACCAAGTAACAAATAATCACACAACATAAACTATTAAAAATATTTATTAATGTTTTTATAAACAGGCTAAATAATAAATTAACTTATTATCGATTATCGAGGAGGGTATAATCCATTTCGTGGGCATCATGTAAATGGTTATAAATGGTGTATTATGCAATAATATTCAATATTGCTATAATGCATATTATTGCATGCATATGTAAATTATCTTATGCATATATGTATTTGGCAAAACTATTATCCTGCATCACTGTTCTCTTGCAGCACTGTTGTCTTTTATCTTGCATCACCGTTATCTTACATCACTGTTATCTTGCATTTTTGTTATCTTGCATCTTTGTTATCTTTCATCACTAAAATCTTACAACACTTTTATCTTGCATCAATGTTATCTATAATCACTTTTAGTTGACAATTTCACGTCACAGTTACTTTAAATCACTGTTTTTTTAAATCACAGTTATCATACAGCACTGTTATCTTGTTTCACTGTTATCTTAAATCACTGTGGTGGGTAAGGTCGTATTTTATTATCTTGCATGCTATTTTACTTAGAATGCATCAAGTATTTTGAAGTTGTTTAAAGCATTATTTTAGTTTAGACTTTACGGACGTCGGAATGCGGAAGGGGAGAGTTGCTAGATTATTGTGCGGTATAAAGCCCGAGAGGAGGAACGTAGTGTATTAGGTTCAGATGTGTATTGTTGAATTATGACATGTGAATTGATTTCAATCGATGTTTATACTATATTTGTGTTGCGATATTTGATTTGTATATTCATTACTTTATTTACTAGTTAGAAGTTTAATTATTGTTCGTTTTACTCTTTTTGGAAAGCCTCAAACCCGAGACTTGAAACTTGACTTAGTCATATTCTCATCAGTTGGCCAGCACGTGAATTGTGTATATTACAGTGGATTTGCTAAAACGGAATGTGCAATAAAGTGATTTTAATTAAAGACTATCAGTGAAAAGGAAACTATACAATCATGTAGGCTGAGTTGGTGTGTCGGTGACCCCAACAACTGTTATCCTGCACCACTTTTATCCATCACCACTGTTATCTTGCATCACTAATATCTTGCCTTACTGTTATCTTGCATCTCTGTTATCTTGCATCACTGATATCTTTCATCACTGTTATCTTGCATCACTGTTTTCATGCAACACTGTTATCTTGCATCACTGTTATCTTGCATCACTGTTATCTTGCATCACTGTTATCTTGCATCATTGCTATCTTCCATCACTTGGTCCTTAGTATCCTTAGTATTTGTTTCGGATGTTACAATCCCAAGCCACGATGGGTCACCACATCTGATTATCACTCATCCGCCCTCATTTGGGCCAGCTGATACGCGATGCTGTTGCTTGCTTCTCGCCGTCGGTAGTGGTGCAGGGGCAGTCGATCAGGGATTTTGCCCAGGAACAAGTCCAGTCTTCTCTTGAAGGTCTCCAGGGTGAACTCCCCCTCTCTTAGATCCTTTGGTAGGACATTGAACAGCCTCGGCCCTGCCACAGAATGGGATCCTTCCCGCAGGGATTGAAATCTGACCACAGATCTGTTACGCAGCGGAGCGATCCTGCACATTCTCCTCCTTCTCTCGTAATGATATGTTTCAATCTTGAAGATCTTGCTTTCGAAGTATGGTGTCTTTCCGGTCATCATTTTCCATGTGTAAAGAACGACATACCTCTCCAGTCTCCTCTGCAGTGAGTACAGACCCCAGCGCCTCAACCTCTGACAGTAGTTCAACTCTTTCATCCCTCTCCTGGAAGTGAGGGTTCGTTGGACTCCTTCCAGTTGCCGTACTGCGTTGAGTGTAAACGTGGTCCAGAGCTGGCAGCAGTATTCAAGGATATAGGTATTACAAGGGCTCTGAAGAGTGTAGTCATCGGTTCTGCTTCTCTCGTTCTGAACGTCCGCCAGATCCACCCCATCAGTCGCCTACCTCTTGCGGTTATTGCCGCCATGTTATCACCAAACTTGACCTGATTGTTCATCAACACTCCTAGATCGCGAAAGAGTCGCTTCTCTTCGATTTCTAAGTGGTCAGGTGCCAGGTAGCGGTGCTCCATTCCAGCTTTTCCTGCTCATCTGTACTTCAGAACTTCAAACTTGGTCACGTTAAACTGCATGTTGTTCACTTGGGCCCAGTCATACATTGCAGAGAGTTCTTTGCAACCTCTCACAGTCCGTCATGTTCGTTACGTGGTCATTAGTATCCTTCAGTTTCGCGAATGACGATGCAGTGGCGTGGTTCACTGCCATATCTATGTCGGCGATGTGAACGAGGTAGGAGATTAGGCCGAGTACTGTTCCCTGTAGTACTCCACTCTTCACCCTACCCTCACTCGATCTCGATTCTCCAACAACTACAGCATGTAGTATTTCTGTTGGGAAGCCCTGCCTCCCTTTCCCTTTACTCGCACTCCACCTCATGACCGCAGCCCAGAAGGGGTAACACTTCTTCTCTCCCACACCACCCTCACTTCCACAGGTCATTTAAATGCTTCGGCTACTATTTTGTCTGGTAACAAACACATCTGATGGAGGTATCTTCAGGGAAATTGCGATCGGGAGAATAAAGGATTGAGCTGTTGGTATCCTCACCCTAAGATTTGTCATAAATTTTCAATATTTGAAAGCAAAAACTAACATGGATGGAAAAATGGGAAATACTGCCTATTCTACCATCCGTAGTTGTGATGGAAAACTATAAAAAATATAGCTTGCAAACGAGATAACTGCCGGTTTCATCCTCTTAGACTCAGCCCGCAGGCGGGAAGTGATGCCGAAGGGAGACGGGACTTTAATACTTCTTCCTCGAAACACCGGATGGATTTTACTCCCAAATTCAAAATTTTAGAAAAAATGCATCTATCAAAAAAATTCCGTTCTAGACGGTTGAATCTATCGTAATTAGAGGTACAACAGGGCTGTCCCAATAATTACCACACCTGACACAACATTCTACTGGAGTGGAGAACAATACAGAGAATTCGATATCAGCCGCAGTAATTTTTAGGCCTGCAGTTCCAAGTAGATCAGATTCATAAACAAATGCAGCGGCTGTTGACACTGCATCAACAACAGCAGAAATCACAGCAACAAATGCAAGAGCTGCTTAGCCAGAGATCCCTGGCAGTGCAGTATTGCGGCAACTAAGAACGCATAGAAGGGAAGAGTCTGGCATCATGATTGCCAACATAAAGGGGCTCTTCCTAAGAAGGAAACTCCTCAAGATCGGCGTACTTAAAGAAATTGCTGAGGCAGAAGGAATAATCATGCTTGCCTTAACCGAGTCACATCTAAGAGAGGATATCCAAGATTCAGAAATCAAAATAAAAGGCTTTCAACATTACCGATCAGACCAAGAAGAAGGGAGGAAAAAAGGAGGCGTTATAGTCTACCTCAGAAAGTTACTCGCGGCAAAAACGGTTCCCTGCATTTAAGCTCGAATGGTTATGTGGAACTTATTATACTATACGTACATCTCCCATCTCCAATTGTGCATAGTTATCGTATACCGACCGCCTGACTGCCCGCCGGAAAAATTCAATGAAACTCTTGAGAGGGGTGCGCAGCCGTAGACCAGCAAATTAACGCTCAAATCAGCCCTGGAGCCAACTTCAACCATCTAAATGCTATAGATATTGTCATCCTGGCACCTAAGCAGCTGTAGCCAATTGTCCTATCTCACCACACGAACTTTAAACCAACACTGCTTCAGCACACAAGCAGCTACTCCACATAGTTAACGGTCAATACGTTGTTCTCCAATACTTTAAAACCCATACCATCACTTCTTACACATGCAGTTATCCAAAGTGTCCGCTGACCACACTGCATTGCCGCAAATGTGAACTGTACCAAACGGTATTCTGCATCTAGGAACTCGTATGAGCGTCTGATTAGTCCAAGAAGTTTGTTGGATGTGTTAGCTTGCGTTTCAACATGCTTAGAAAATTTCAGCTCTCTGTCGACATAAACTCCGAGCTCTTTTTTCACACTAGACTTTTCAATCATTACTCTATCGTTGCAACCATGTCTTCTCATACTGTAATCTTGCTGTTCATTGTTCTTCCCGAGGTGAAGTACTTTGCACTTGTCAGCATTAAACCGCAGCTGCCACGTATCAGCCCAGTTAACTAAACTGTCAAGATCATCTTGTAATTGCGCTTTATTTGACGCATCCTTCACTGTATTAAAAAGTTTTGTGTCGTCGGCATACATGGAGCACACGCTGGAGACTGCTTCTGGCAAATCGTTTATGAAAGCAACGAACAAAATAGGCCCAAGAACGCTTCCTTGTGGCACGCCACTACGCACTGATACCCAGTCTGACACGGTTCCGTTAATACTGACACGTTGTCGTATAACCACTAGAAAATCTCTGATCCATTGGAGTTCCTTTCCCTCAATTCCCAAAGACTTCACTTTACGCAACAGCCGCTCATGCGGAACACTGTCAAATGCTTTGGCAAAATCGAGGTATAATGCATCCACTGGCTCCCTTTCGTCCAGCAGGCGAGTCCAATCGTTCAACGTAGATAATATGTTAGTGGTGCAGGATCTACCGGCGATAAAACCATGTTGACAATCTGATATGAGATGGTGAGTAGTCAAGTGATCGATAATCCTATCCCTCACAACAGATTCCATTAGCTTACAAACAACACTTGTCAGACTGACAGGGCGATAGTTGCCGGGGCTGCTTTTGTCACCTTTTTGAACAATGGTGTTACTTGAGCTTCTTTCCAGTCGGACGCTAAGTTCCTTCGTTCAAGGTTTTTTGAAAGAATACTGTGAAAGGGCCGGCCAGAATGGTTGCTAATTCTTTGAGCAATCTGGGATGGAAGCCGTCTGGTCCACATGACTTGTTGGGGTTTAGAGCTACCAGGCGCTTGAGAACCTCATCTGTATTTCAAAACATATTAACTTCGAGCCGACTGGGCGCTCCTCATTATCTGGAATACTGTTCAAGTCCTCACTTGTGAACACACTGCTGAAGAACTGATTAAGTACGTTAGCCTTGCCCTCATCATTCTCGCAGACCTTTTATGCTTATCGGAATTAAGTTAGGGTAGGTTAGGTTACAACCCGTATAGATCCTCTTTTCATAGCGTAATGCAGTCAAGTGAGTAGAAACTAAGAAAAGCCGTCCGGCAGTCGGTGAAAAAAGGCGGGGAGACGGGGTGCGTGGAGGTAGAGTTATGTTGGGGTGAACACAGCTGCGACGAACGGACGGGCTGGAGTGCTGGCTGTGTATCAACAGCGGTATGGCGTAGGGAGTTGCTTACCGAAAATCGTGAGGAGGATAGACGGCATGGGATAGAGCAGTAGGGCGGATTTAAATACGGCGTAGAGCGATTGTATTGGTGGCTTACTTCTCATTAGCTCGCTGGTTAATTTCCATGAAGGGGATTTGTACCTTTGGTTTTTAATATATAATCCCTTAGTCTACTCTGCCCTTTAGCAGGCTTACGCACTGTAATTAGGATGAAAGATATGCTGGTCTTGGGTAATGCTGGCCTCTGGCATGCATCCCCTTGAGAGAATAGAAGCAGAGGTGGCCAATTTGGGTGAACCGTCCCCAAACATTGTGGATGCAGAAGATTTTAGCCTACCACAAATACGATCATGCATCACTATTTTCTGGCATCACAGTTATCTTGCATCACGGTTATCTTGCATCACTGTTTTCTGGCATCACAGTTATCTTGCATCCTTGTTATCTTGCAGCACTATTACCTGGCATCACAGTTATCTTGCATCACTGCTATCTTGCATCATTGTTATCTTTCATCACTGTTATATTGTATCACTGTTAAAATGCATCACTGTTATCTTGCAACACTGTTCTGCATCACTGTTATCTTGCATCACTGTTATCTTGCATCAATGTTATCTTGCATCAATGTTATCTTGCATCACTGTTATCTTGCAACACTGTTGTCTTGCATCCCTGTTATCTTGCATCCCTGTTATCTTGCATCACTGTTATCTTGCATCACTGTCATCTTGCATCACTGTTATCATTTATTACTGTTATCTTGCATCACTGTTATCTTGCATCACTGCTATCTTGCAGCACTGTTATCATGCATCACTGTTATCTTGCAACACTGTTATCTTGCATCCCTGTTATCTTGCATCACTGTTATCTTGCATCACTGTTTTCCTCATTGTTATCTTATTACAACACTTCTCTTTAACTTCACTTCTTGTTTGTCTGTCTGTCTGTCTGTCTATCTGTCTGCTACAAATTTTATAATGGATATTTAACACACTTCAACCTGTCCAATCGATCTGAAATTTGGCACACTTGTATAAAGTTGGAGACAATGCATGAATAAATTGACAGAATAAATAATTTTATAAAGTAAGAAAAATTTTTCATTATTAAAAAAAATCAAAAAAATAATTTCGTCTGCTTCAAATTTTAAAAGCCATATATGACACAGTTTGACCTGTCCAATTGATCTGAAATTTTGCACAATTGCATAAAATCAGAGACAATGCATGAATCAATTGACAGAATAAATAATTTTGAAAATTTTAAAAGTTTTAATATCATAGAAAAAATTTGAAAAATAATTTTTTTTCAATGTTTGAAAATAAAATTAGAAATTCATTGTACATGTGTAACATCCAAGACACTGGATTGTTCAGAAGTGTTGTCTTTAAAAAGTAATTTTTAAACGCATATTATTTTACCTGCACAGTTGTGTACACGCGCCCCCTCCCGCCCCCTGGCCTCATCCCCATCCCCATGTGGCCATTGCCCCCGTCCCCCTCGCCATCGCTGCACGTTCAGGGGGCGGATGGGGGGTCCTGGGAGGCCGTGGCCTATACCATCATCTCCTTCGCCCCCCCTGGCAAGAGGTACGTAGCCCCCCGACCCCCACGGGGAGTAAATGGAGTTATATTTCCTTCAAGGAATGACAATGCAGTTTGTGCGTCTTGGGGAATTACACAGCAACTTGTGCGTATGGGGGAATGACACTGCAATTTGTGCGTCTTGGGGAATTACACTGCAGTTTGTGTGCCCAGGTTCGGGGGGCTGGTGCTGGAGGGCTGCGGGCTGCGTTCCGCGGAGCTGCGGACGCTGCTGAAGGCGCTGAATGACAAAGGCGTCAGGACGAGCGGCGGGGGCGACACACGCGCTTGGGTTGGCGGGTAAGTGGACGGCGGCCACTGAACTGTGGGCCAATATTCCCCTATCATAGAAATAATTAGAATACTTATAATATAGGATTAAAATAATGTTGTATATTAAAATGCATTGTAATTACATATTAGTATTTATAATTTTAATCCCATGTTATAATTATTTCAATATATTATTCTATATGATCCTATATGATCATTAATATTATTAATATATTCAGGACAATCTTCTCATCCTTAAAAATTTGTTGATAATATGAGGGCACTCAGTAATTGGTCGCCATTTGTCGGCCAATGATAGCGCCACACAAGATGGGGCTGCTGGCATGAAACATGCCACATGCCATGCAGGAAATTCATTGCCGTACTCCCACAGAGGGGCTGTTGTCCTCCGAAACACGGATCGAGTGGCACCGGGGGGACCAGCGGTGCCCAGTGACGCCAGACTGCAGGAGGCGCTACAGGAATACATGCGAGACCACTCGGACGAGGAACACTCGGAGGAGGAACACTAGTACGAAGAACACTAGTACGAGAAACACTCGGACGAGAAACGCTCGGACGATAAACACTCGGACGAGAAACGCTCGGACGATAAACACTCGGACGAGAAACACTAGGACGAGAAACACTTGGACGCGAAACACTCGGACGAGGAACACTAGTACGAGAAACACTCGGACGAAGAACGCTCGGACGATAAACACTCGGACGAGAAACACTCGGACGAAAAAACTAGGACGAGAAACACTAGTACGAGAAACACTAGTACGAGAAACACTCGGACGAGGAACACTAGGACGAGAAACACTCGGACGAGAAACACTTGGAATGCTATGACGAGAAGAAGTACTAGAATATTTGAATGCTTCTGATCTATATTTATTTCTTAAGGCCTTGGAGGAAAACGAAAAATGTTTGGCTGAAGTGCCAGGAAGATTTGACTTTGCGAAGTATAAAATTGTTATACCTGAGCCTGTAAAACTGTCAGAAGTGTTGATGTTGAGATCAATCATGGATAAATTGCGGAATTGTCATGAAATGGACCTGTCAGACGGGCATCGCCTATGGCGATTGTTCGAAATTTTGAGGTTTCTTTGAATTTGATAGTAGATTTTTGGGAAGTCAATAATTTTCTCAAAACAGATAAGTTTTCCAAGGCCGAATGCTGGAAGTTTGGTTAAATAGACGCAAAACGAAGCCAAGTGCGTTGGAAAGCTAGGCTTTAACTTAAACATTTCTATAAATGCCTTGGAATGAACATTTAATCAAGCACACTTCTTTTGGTACTTCTAATGTTCAGTACGAATTGAATGTTCCCTTTGGTAAAAAATATGTTGTTTCATTTTTAATACTTATGACCATTTGATCTTGACTTACTGATTTATATTTGTGTCTTGATGCGTTGTAACATTCATTTTTTAGCGTTACGTTGTTATTACTGTTTTTACAGGAGCGGTGTGAGCCTCTTGTTGCTCACGTCTTCCGCGAGGGCGTTTCTCGCAACCAGTTACATTCTACGATATATATAATGACATTCTCGCTACCAGTTACATTCTACGATATATATAGTGGCATAGTCGCCAACAGTTACATTCTACGATATATATAGTGGCATTCACGCCATCAGTTACATTCTACAATATATATAGTAGCATTCAAGTGAAGCCTGCGCGCATTGTGCTTGAACTCAACGCATTTATATTACATGTGTGATTGATTAGATTTTCTGTTTTGTAAGGGATTTACTAGACCGTATTTGTGTTGTATATGACATTAATTATTCAAATAAACGCGTGATTAAATTTGCCACAGGCGTTTCATTCGCCAAGTTGCCAGGGACTCGGCGACTGAGTCGTGCTAGGGACCATGAGATGAGATGGGCACGGTCGTGATGGTGCCGTGTCCCGACCACGACACGTGCCGCCGCTTGTATCATTAGTAGTCATACGAAACAAATTATCAACATATCATTCATAATAAGAAAACGATTTTCTTCCATCAAATCAAACTACTAATTAATTATTTGCGTTCCGCTACCTGGTAGGTGAAGCAAAGCATTGTTACCCATTGTGTTCCTCTTGGACTTTAAATCGTAATTGTTTGAAAATGCGACTTCCCTGCATTGAGGCGAAAAACTAAGTTTAAGAAAGTTCGTGAAAGCATTTAATAGGATTAAGTTGATATTCTTCAGAGATGAAGGATATTTTTGTGCTTGTATTGAAGTTATACTCACCAAATTACACAATATCTGATGGTGCTAACTTTTGACCCAGCAATAAAATCTGAAGGAAGAGGTTTTCACATCCAACGTGTTTAATAAATTTTATAAAGGGATAATAAAATATTTTTAAAAATTCGCTGTTAACGCGTTGCAAGATAAATTTTTGCTTTCATTTCCACGTTTTCGACCGAAAACAGAAAATTTAAAATTGATCGTAAAAAACTAATTCTTTAGGAAAATTTCGTCCGTACAAGACAAGCGACCTGCGCCCCAGCTTGCGTCGCACCAGACAGGTGACCTGTCAATAATATCAGCTTATGTCAAGTCAATAATAGATGCTAATATCAAGTTAATAATGGCTGTTAATATCAAGGCAATAATGGCTGTTAATATCAAGGCAATAATGGCTGTATTATAGTTCAGTTATTAAGTTGCTAATATCAGATCAATAATAGCTGCAAATATCAAGACATTGACGTCACCGCGATGCAGACTTAACCTCTCACCAGACATAGACATCACTGCGATGCAGACATAACCTCTCACCAGACATAGACGTCATTGCGATGCAGACATAACCTCTCATCAGACATAGACATCGCCACGATGCAGATATAACCTCTCACCAGACATTGACGTCACTGCGATGCAGACATAACCTCTCACCAGACATAGACATCACCGCGATGTGAAGACATGATCACGCATGACAGAGCCTCCCTCCTCAGGGGCCATTATTTCAACTGATAAGATACGATGAGCCGGGGCTCACGCAGGCTGACCACAACTTTGGCATGACATGGAAGATGGACGATAAGTTTGAGCTGTAACCCCTGAACTGTCTGTACTCACTTCACAGAGTCACACCCTCCTTACTCCAGTAGGCAGTTATTTTTGCGTCAAGCTGAAGCAGGTATTGATAAAATATAACGTCTATGCATGTGTGCTTTGAAATTATTCGAGCCTGAATAAGTCTGCTAATAAAAACTCTTGTTGCAATTTGTTTATCCGCATTGACTGCAATGAGGGAGGAGGTTGTTTACTTTCATAGCCGCCGCGACCAACTTGCCACCGGCTCATGGGCCCCCGGCACACTCGACGCGGCTCAAGTGAGCGCCGGGACGTGGACACGTGGAGGGAGTGGTTGTCATCTCAGCTGCTCCGCCGTTGCCGGTAAGTTCCTAAACCGTACGTGTTTTCTAGCACCTAATTAACTGACTTCTGCGTTTGTTTTATACTGAACCATAAACCTGCCTGTGCCATATTCAGTGTAAAATTCTTTTTTATTTATATTATTTACATATGTCGCATTTAAATTTTAGTTTGTTATATATATATATAGTTGGTGCTTGCTCTATGCATAGACATCACGTCTGTATTTATAAATACTGTTTGTGTTTCTTAAATTGTCACTGACGTAAGCATAGTTACCGTACGCCTATGTGTATTAATTCTTCAGGTATATGAATGGGCAGTCTTTTGAACATATTCATAAACAGCGTCTGAATGCTGTATTTTCAAGTACGCATTTATATTATACATCATGCTATTTTTCTATGCCAATATTTACATTACATGTCGCGTTATTTTCATACCAATATTTACATTACATGTCGCGGTATTTTCATACCAATATTTACATTACATATCGCGTTATTTTCATGCCAATATTTACATTACATGTCGCTTTATTTTCATGCCAATATTTACATTGCATGTCGCGTTATTTTCATGCCAATATTTACATTATACATGTCGCGTTATTTTCATGCAATATATACATTACATGTCGCGTTATTTTCATGCAATATATACATTACATGTCACGTTATTTACATGCAATTTATACGCTTCACGCACATCGAGCTGCACAATAGTACACATGCTTCTATGTACAAAAATATGCTCTATTTACCGTGTAGAAATAAACCTATTTAAATTGTTATTCTTCACTATAAACATTTTAATTCCGTTCTCTTAGAGCGTTGTGGAAAAATCAGGTTATTTATCGTTAAAAAGGAACGTCGGTGGGTTGGACGTCGGAGGAAATTGGACGTATGTGGGTTGGACGTCGGTGGGTTGGACTTCGGTGGGTTGAATAACAAGCTTAAGGGCTGATTCAAGGTTCTTCTCAAGGGTTCAATGAGATGCTTTATAAAAGTGTCGATAAAATCAGTGCAAGGGGTTGAACAAAGGGCTCAATTGAACCCTTTTTTGATTGGGTCGTAAGGTCCGTGGCGGTCGGAGGTTCCACGGAGGTCGTACGTTCTGAAATGATCGTATCATCTTTAAATTCTGATATCATCTTTAAAGAAAAATAAGCTCTAGTTTTTTTAAATGTTTGTAAAAAAGCAAAAAATTAGAAAATAAAATAAGAAAGCCCTTAAAAAAAATTTTATGCATGAAAAAAAATGAGCAAGAAGTAAGTAAATAATAAAAGTTCTCATTGACCATCCATACAGTTCTCATCCAACATCTTTCTTTCAATAAATAAGACTATCGTAAATTTTCTCTTCATATGACGGCATTTATTTTATTTCGAATTTTATTTAACTTTCAATAAACCTTCCATAATTACTATTATAATTAGGATGCCAATTTGGAAATGACCAAATAAAGCACGTCGTGCAAAGCAAGTCACAATATCTCTACAGTGACACTCATGAATAGCACGAAATTCGCCCTCGTTAGCAGACGCTCAAAAAGACTGGGTCGTTATTAGGCAATCATCGCACCAAGTATCGCTGCTAGTGTCCAAACCCAATCATCCAACTATTAAAAATTAGCCACACTTAAATTTATTATTTTTTCGGTTCAACAATCAATTTTTTCATGTGTATGAAAATATATATTATTATATTTATATATAATAATATTAAATAAAATATATTTAATAAGTTTTCGGCTTTAGGAAAATTTTTGACAACCAACGTCATTCAAAAAGACCTAAATCATTAAGTTTGGCCGGAAAAAGGCCACGTGGAACCCAAATTACCGTACAGCTTTTCATAGCGGTATTTGCCAGATGATCGTCGCGCTAATATGCCACGCACTTTGATTTTACGTCTCTAAAGATGGCGCTGGCGGCAAATTGTTGAATTGATCCTGAAACTCTACAAGGTCGTTTCATTTTAACGTTATGAGGTATTTTATTTCCAAGGCGGTGCTCACGTAAATTTCATTTCAATGCATGGTCTCCAAATTGTTCCTGAGAATGTGTCGATCTGGTTAATTTGCTGCATCAATGAGCGGTGGTAATTAGCAAAAATCGGTATTTTTAGTTGTAATTATAATGCAAAAAAAGAAAGATAATTTAATTTCTTCGCTATCCGTGCTTTGAAAACTTTGTCTTCATGGCTAACAAATATAAAACGTTAATTCGTGACTGTTTTTATGTTCAAAAACGGTCATTATTGTTGATCGTTCCAGAAGCCAAGTCTTGTAACGATATCCTAGCCTCATCCACACATTTAATTTATTTTATTTATGATGAACATTCCACTTGTATTAGGCCAGAATGAATCAGCTCCTTCTTCCCATTGGGTATTATTAATTTTTAATAATTAGTTTTTTAATAATAATTAATTTTTTAATTAATTACCATTCCCAACAATTGGCTATTATTTACTGTGTATATCTTCTCGTTCCACATGTAAACGCTTTCTCTTCCACCAGTTCGATGGCCACCTCTTATTTTCTACCATTTATTTACAAATGACACCAAAATTTCTATTTATATATAAATGACACCTTTTATTTGGTGTCATTAGCACCACCATTATATATATATTTCACCATTTACTTGATGCCACCCCTTAATTACTAGTATCATTTTCTATTTGATGCCATTTCATAATTGGTCCCACCCATTATATTCCACCTCTTGCTTGGAGCTACCTCCTATTTACTGGTATTTCGCAATAACCATTCGTGTGGTAAAGTGAATCACTTCAACACTTCCTATTCTTGTCGCCGGGGTTTGCCTGGTGCGCCACAAAACGCCTCTGACGAGTTGGCAGTGATTTGCAATCTGGGCGTGGGAAATTCGGTGAGATCCCTGCGAAGCGGCGAGATTTTGACGGCAGTGCTTCTCGAAAAGGTCCCTCATGCAGGCCTATTCTATTCGAGCAGTCCGCTGGTGCAGGCCTATTCTATTCGAGCAAGCCGCCCGCCTAGGCCTATTCTATTCGAGCAGGCCGCCCTCTTAGGCCTATTCTATTCGAGCAGGCCGCCCGCTTAGGCCTATTCTATTTGAGCAGGCCGCCCTCTTAGGGTACGTACACAGTGAAAGCAGGTTGCCAGCGTGCTGGTTACCTGCTGAGGCTGGCGCCTAAAACAAGCGCGAGAGGGTGTTCACAGTGGAAGCAGGAAACCAGCTGCGAGCTGGCTCCCTGAGCCGGCCTTCCTACCGAATACAGCAGTCAAAGTACCATACGTACTTGTGGGGGACGAAGCATATCCACTTATGATATTTTTGCTAAAACCATATGGAGGGCGTAACCTAACTATTGAAGATACAACCTTCAACCAACGTTTGTCAAGATGTCGGAAAACCATTGAATGTGCATTTGGAATAATATTCAGTAAATGGCGTTTGTTAGCGACATGTATTGATGCCAAAGTTGAAGTTATTGATAACATTGTAAAATGCATATGTGTACTGCATAACACAATCATAGACAAGGAAGGAATTGAACATCATCTAACTGAGACTGTTAACTCAGGGATTGAAGAACAGAATGCTGTACGTCAGGTTGGAAGGTAGTAAGTATGAGGGTAAATACAATAGTGTATGTGAGGGTTAATACAATAGCTAGTAGGAGGGTAAATCCATTAGTAGGTAATGGGGTAATTTTTTTATATATAATAGGTTTACTCACAAATTGTCAGTTTGAAGGTTACTTGCAATTTATTTAATTTATTTAGTGACCCAATTTAGATTTTAAACAGAATCAAGGATCAAATACAGGAATTTATTTTTTTCCTCTATTTTACAAACTTTTTATTTAAATTGGGCATCATTAAATGCAAGGTTGGCAAACGATGCTGTGGATGTGAGGGAAATATTTACAAATTTCCTGTTAAACAATTCTTTACTATACATGCCCCAGACATGATATTTGCAATGTTCGTTGAGAATGTAGTATATAGCTACTTACCCTAGCTACGAGACAATTACATATATTTCCATTAATATTTGTGTACATTGTCATTGTACAGACGATAACACTATTATACTTTCATATTTCTGTTTCATCCATTGTTTTACTTATCACTTATCGAATATAATACATCAGCTTTTCAGTAGATTTCATGCCTGAAACAATAAGGTCTTTTTTTGATATGCAGATAAAGTAAAATTAAACCTATGTTCCCTTACCTTCACAGTTCATCTTCTTGGCAATGTCAGCCCAAAGTTCCTCAACTACAATTCGGTTCGAGTGCTCTTTACTCTATTTGTCCCAAATGGGTGGTCGAGCATGCACCTCTGTGATTAATTGATCACTGCCGATGCTCATCATGTGTTGTTACCTCACAGAAATACCTCCAATTGAGTGCAGATTCCTCGCCACCTTCATAAAGTTGTTTGTTTACATGAGAACGTCGACACAACGCCGCTAAAAGGCCAAAGAAACAAAGAAAATGTAGGGCTTAAAGGTACAACTAATTCAAAAATGACCATATGCCAAGCAGATAAGAATGTGCAGTACATTCCGGTAAATAGGTATAAGCAGGCAGTCGGCAGAAGCCTATTCGTACAGGTTTTCACTGTGAACACTTACATTATTATCCTATGTTCATTCTTGTGGCAGGTTGGAGCAGGTTGCCCGCGCGGGCAAACCGGCTTTCACTGTGTACGCACCCTTAGGCCTATTGTATTCGATCAGGCCGCCCGCTTAGGCCTATTCCATTCAAGCAGGCCGCCCGCTTTGGCCTATTCTATTCGCGCAGGCTGCTCATGCAGGCCTATCCTATTCGAGCAGGCCGTTCATGCAGGCCTATTCTCCTCGAGACCTCTCAAGACTATAAGAGGCCTTTTAAAATCTCTATTTGGGCTTCGAAAAGCTCCCCTGATCTTCCAGTTCACTTCTTGTATTTATTGGAGAGCTCTTCGGGCTTCACAACGAACATTAGAAGCGCAAGAATTTATCCCGCTAGGGGCTTTCAGTTGACCAAAATGCGACAGATTCAAGTTGCAATAATTTTTCAAAAACTATTCAGGTGGCTGGAACAGAAAACGTTTCACGGTGTTACTTCCAAATCCTTGCCTCACCTAAACTCATTATTAACGTTGATTAAATTACCTCAGTTACAAGCTCGTTCGAAATAGCTCAGATACATTTTGAAGTCGGTCACGATCCTGATCTGCCCGACCAGGTGACGTCGGTCATGATCCTGATCTGCCCGAAAACTCGTTTGTCGGTACACTACTGTGCGCTTAACCGTCAGAAATGAAGCAACATCATTTCATTATTCCTCCACTAGTGAACAATTTATCGTGCAGCGACCATGTATAGATATTTCGTTAGTTAGCCCCGCGAATCATCTTTTACGAACTTGAATATATAAATTTTCGCTGAATTTTAATTTAGTGACCAATCGACTTTACCATTCATTTATGATCATGCTATCACAAATAAAATCATCACAGATAACAGAAATATATTAAAATTTGTTAAAAAATAATTTTTAATTTCGTTTAATTATCTATATGGACCTAGATTGATGTAAAATTCAGTGATTTCAGATTGATTCAATTATATACATAAGTATTGTAATTCATGTAGGTCGGTTTGCAAAACTCTGATCCAGTTGATAGCAGCAGTTGATAAATATTATTCCGAATTAAAACTACGGGCAGCACGTCGAATCCCGTACTCGAATGCGGTACTTACACTGTTAAGGTATCATTATTATGCAATGAACTCGCTTTAACCTGCCTTCAGTCGAGCTATCATCTGGAAATCAATATATGAAATTCAAAATCTAAGATTTCATGCTGATCTTACAAATTTGATATCAAACGGTAATAAATGCATAACTACTGAACACTATAACATCACGGGGCATATTGATTATAATTTCTTTATTACTTTAGTATTCTCTAATCTAGAGGTTAGTGTTGCGGAAGAGCTGCCACACGATTAGCTATTCTTTAACTATATCAGAATAAATAGTATAAAATACAAATGAAATTCATACAACTGGTCTTACTAAGTATTTGTATTATTTTTAATTTCAAAATGAACTCTACTTAATCTGTATCTTCAGGCCCACTGCGCCATTGGCTCCAAGCCGTCTAGGAACTGAAGTGTTTCAGATATGGTATTTTCTGGTATTTTATTAGAAGGAAATCTGGTATAATATACCAGATCTGGTATAACCTACCGGGACGGTAGGATTCACAGGTAGGTCGATTTTACATGTAAAAAATGTGTTTTTTTTTTGTAAAAAAAACATATGTTAATTTTACCTACCTCATCCGATGCTAACGTCAAAAATAGGTCAGGTCCAGTTCGGTAAAGTTACTTTACAAAAAAAAAATGTAAAAAAAATAACTTTTCCTAACTTTACCTAACCTGCGAGGTTCTCAATGTAAAAAATCTTTTTTACAATCGTTAAAAATGATGATTGTAAAAAAGATGTAAAAAAGATTAATTTATAAAGCCCCAGAAGGGAATTTTACACCCCCGAGATCCAAAACCTACCTGGACCTACCGGGTAATTTTAGGACCGCAAGGTGCACAACAGTTCCTTGCTGAACTGGTATGGTTGGCGGCGTTTCTAGCGTATTCTGCGACTTCGTAAGCTGAATTAGCTGAGAATTTTTATACGGAGTGATTGCTACAAGGCTTGCTTTAAGAGCTAAATTTTTGGCCGATGGCTGCACACGCATGAGAGTCAGATGACGCCGCGCTTCTGTGTTCAGTCATTTAAACATTTATAATTTTTTTAAGAATCCTAGACGCTTTTACTCTAAAATTTCACAGACAAAGTTCATTTATAGATATCAAAAGAAGTATTTAATGATTAATATGATATAATGAATAACGAGAGTAATTTTTTTTTGTGAAATCTTTTGAGGTAAACTAGTCATTGTTCAGCTCCACAATTATAATGTTTTTTTTTATTAGGACATGTGCGGAGAAAGAATGCATTTGATGCATGCATTATATAATTCTTCCAAGATAAAATACTTTTCAAAATAAAAATTAGAGGATTTACCTTAAAATGATACTGGAGTCTAGATACTTGTATAAATTGGAGACACTGGTTGCGAGGGACTCAAAGACAGAAGGGAACTTTTGGAATTGAAAACAATGGTTGACTGAGCAAGTTGAGCCTATCCCTAAATAATATTGTTTAAAATATTCATGAGGATATGATTTTAATGAATGGCTATAAAACTCTAGAATATAAAGATTAACAATTGCTCATTATTGTTAGCGCCAATTGAGAACCAATTAGTCCCAAGCATAAATTATACTAAAATTTTTTCTCTAATTGCACGAATTTATATCTTCTTCCTTCCTTTTCGGGGGGTCCACGCTGGGTGGACATAAAGCCTCAGGTCTGCCTGATGGATGACCGTTGGGCCTGAGAGCTTGTTGCTGGTTAAATTTTTTGCTTTTTGGAACAGGAAGCTAGTCAGTGCCTCTTGAGAGAGATCTGTTCTTTAGTATCGAATTTATATCATTTGTTTAATTAAGTATAAGCCGAAATATGTCAAAATTCGCCGTTTTATTAGTAAATAAATGATTACCAATCGTTTCAGTTTTCACCCACTATAAAGTTGTGCGTAACTCCTCTTACGCAACCTTTGAGTTGTCGTAAAGTTACGTACAAATTCTTGTGCGTAAATTTGTTCAAAACGTTTTGACTAAACCACCATTTGGATTTACGTCTACTTGGCTGTGCTTCAAGGGTCACAAAATTCTGCCTCCAATAATGACAGAAAGATGAGAACCATTACTGTCGTCAAAATTCACGTG
Organism: Hyalella azteca; assembly: GCF_000764305.2. NCBI lineage: Eukaryota > Metazoa > Arthropoda > Malacostraca > Amphipoda > Hyalellidae > Hyalella > Hyalella azteca. The sequence continues at coordinate 21,400 of NW_025940813.1, forward strand.
GCCTTTAGTGATCATTGGACTTTGCTGCGTTTAAAGGTAATTTCCGGAATCAAACCGTTTGAAAATTTACAGTCAACAATGAACAAATAAGAAATTAATTACGATGCTTGACTCCGTAACTAACCTAAAGACACTATTTAATGCAGCACGAAGTAACTGAATCCTAGAAACAAAATAATGTACTTACTAAGAGGCCTTGCATGTCGTCATTACGCGATCAACTTGTAGGCCATGCGATGCCGAAAGCCTGACGTAACCAACAATCGATTCTTTTCAATGCATAACCTTCAGCTCCGCAAATTAATCCAGTTACTGAGATGAATTGGAGATTAGAAACTATGGCATAAAAGCAATGGCCAAAAAAATTAATGCATAGCATATGTCTTGAGCTGAAATCTTATATAAATGTTGAAATCTCGCATCACACAATTTCAATGTTCTCAAATAAGTGATGATGATAGTCAACTACATCGTTAAAAATACTCGAAGTGACAACTAACAAATTTGCCTTCATAACTATATCTTTTTCTGTTAAATACGTCATAGTTTAAGGTAAGACATCACAATAGAATGGAGAAGCGCGGGTTAATCAAGTTACTGCACTAACTTTATTGCAGCAGTCGCAATTAATTTCACTCTTCACAACAGTCAACAAGTGAGTTTTCTCTGCAATCCATCGTCGGCCGATACATTGGAGGTATCGAGTTTTGAAATTAATTTCTTTAAGTAGTTAAATTATCAACTGACCTTCAAATTTCTGGACTGACAACCAAAAAATACGGTTTGGTTTACAGTAGTCACGGGAAATTCTTGTAGGCGATAGTCAACACCATCACGACACGACATGGCAGCGAGAACATTCATAAGCAGTCTTCAGCTGTAGGGACGTTTGGAAAATCCAACTATGAGCGTATCTGCAAGAACTACTTGTATAGGCGCTCAAGCAGACATGTGACCAAAGCTGAACATTTCTATTGTAGGAGAAATCATTAGTTCGTGCGCTTGCAGAACATTGATCTTCACGCAATTTGAAGTCAATAAAACACTTCCACAAACACTCAAAATGTAAATTTTTCTGTTTAAAATCTACGCGTGCAATGTTCTTCACAACTAAATTGTTTGCAAGTCGTACAGTTCATTGAAAGAGACAAAACGATTTAACGACTCCTTTGAAAAGCATTGATCACTCGAGACAACATTACGGCTTCACTATTGGTAATGTAGTGTACTGATGCATTACTAGCTTATACCGCCTGCGGCAGGGTTGCCAGATGCTGGTAGGAGAAAATGGCCTGGACATTCATCAATGCCATACATCTTGCGAGAGATGGCCATGGTTCGTGCAATTACGCCCATCTATCCTCTGACCAGGCCAACATGAGGCGAACTGAGCAGCGACTGACAATGGCCATCTTGATGCCGCCTCACCAGTTTCTGACTAGGGCCGTCATGAAGCAGCCTGAGCGGCGTTTGACCAGGACCATCATGAGTCAGTTTGACCAGCTGCTCTTTTCGGTTATATTACGCACATTCAGCCCACTGGGCAATCACTTTCCGAAAGAGGTTGCTAAATAGCACCCGAACACAGGAAGTTGTCGATTCATGCCTGATTCACCTCTAAGCCGACTCCATCGCCTCTGGGGCGGCCCAAATCGGAACGAAATTTTAGACTGTGTAATTATTTAGCTCTTGTTAGAGATTGCGTGCACGAGGAATTGTGAAAATAATATAACTTGATTGCTAATTTATTTGTATGCGAAAAGCTCGTTGATCTCATAGATTAAACATAATAGCGATGAACACTTGAAAGGTGCACGAATGCAAACCTGGGCTCGGAAACCAGCACAATTGAATTGAGCTTGCAAGAATCATTTTCCAAAATATATTCGAAATGTTCCCTCCCCGATCAATGTGGTCTTATATAAGGAAGAACATTCATTTAAATAATAACTTATTTTCTGTTTTTTTTTTTTTGCTCACTCAAAGGATGTTAAGAGAACCTTTAATTTTTAAGATGATTTACTGGCGCCCTTCATTGATTTAGTACGTCAACGAGATGCCGGGTAGTTGGTGTTGAAGACGAAGGCGCGGATCATGTCCAGCGCGACGGTGGGTTTGTCCTCAGGAACCATGTGGCCCGCGCCGCGAACCGTCAGGTAGTCTAGCAACTCGAACCGCTTCACGAACCCGCCCACTTGTGGACCCGAGTACCACTCACGGTGGTCTTCGAGTACCTGCAATTGGTACACATCAGAGTAATGCTTCAGAGTATTACCCACTCTGAAACATGATACCATTCCTTGTCCTCGCATGCCTGACAGTAAAAATATATTAATAATCCCTGGCCACTAGTACTATTACATGATAAATATGTGGACAAGAAGAAAACTGGGACCATTTAGTTAATGTAAATATTATTATTCTATTGAATGATGATATTAAAGTAACCCTGAATGTGCAAAGACACGGTCTTATCTGGCCCTTGCATTTATATTCAATGAATGTGAGGGCATAACATTCAAGATCGGTGCGAAAGAAAAAAGTCGCATCGCATCAACTTTCGGAATAATGAAAGAAAATCGATGGGGATGATGATACAACTTTTCGTTGTCCAACATAAAATTAATGGCGTTCAACGATTGTTCAGCGTTGTTCTATCATAAACCAAATAAAAACTCACTGCTTATTATATAAATGGTAATAACGTTAACAATGCAGTTTTGGAGCGTTTCAAGTGCTACTAGTATGTCTTGACACGCGTTGTTCACTCTCACCTGGTATCCTAAACCGTCGACGAACCACTGGTCCCCAATGAAATTGCAGACCATGTCGCAGTCTCCATTGTAGACGAGACCACGAACACCAGCGGCAGACAACTGCAGGAACTGCGCCTTCATGTCTTCGTAGTGTTCGATGAAATTCCTGCCCACCTGAAAAATATATGGTCAAATATTTGATATATTATCGCTTCGATAAAATTTCTATTTCTTTTGGAAATCAGATAGAATAATGATAGCAATCAATCATACAGTAATAACTTTCACCCACGTGTAATGGAAGATTTAGTTGACAAATATATTACCTCGCTATTGCAGACTACCCAGACTTGGTCCACGGAGGCTGGGATGTGTAGAGCGTCCCTCACTTCAGGCTTGTTCATGTAGGTTTCAATGACGGTGTCGTCAATATAAACGCATGTAGCGTCAGCCATCGCCTTGTAACTATTGCACACGGCAGGAACAAAGGCAAAATATGTATGGTGAAAAGCATAAACATTGGCATTTGATCTGCAAACGGTAACCAACCAAATTCAACTATGATAATTCAAAAGCTATAAATGTTATAGAAAGGATTGCAAATTGTGATGACATATTTGTTTTTTATTACACGTCCGGTAAGAAACAGGACAGGATATCAAAAGTGCCAAAGTTAATATCGAAGACGAAATTAGGTGGTTTGAAAAAATTATGAACGTTGGTGTTCTAAAAACTATTTATAACGCCAAAGATTATCAGAATTTGAGATAATCATTTCATTGTGATATATGAGTGTTACAGCGCAATTTGTACCTCGAACGACCATGGTTCCGGAAGGGATTCCTCCTTGCAACATTCATGCGATTCAACGCTGAACCTTCTGTGCTACCGACCACTTGGCAATCCGAGTAAAGACTGTAGGGGTTCAACTTGCCGTTGAACACCGTCAAATATATCTTGTCCGCCTGCAAATAGCCAAGAAAAAATATAGCCATGTGTAGAAGAGATCCCATATAATTGTAAATAAAGAATGAGCAATAAAAAGTGAAGAATAATTTGCATAATGATTCGCTTTTTACACATGCAGGTATCCCAGCGAGAAGATTTAATATGTTTTACATGAACATGTGTTCATCGGTTGTTTTCCATTAATCATGATTAATGCATACAAATATTCTCATTTTAAGTTCTAATTTTCTAAATGCGAACCTATCTTCAAGTAAAGTAGGCCTTATATATAGTGACTTCATAGCAAATTAGCAGCACGAGTCCCATCAAACATCCCATAAGTAATGAACTTGTTGTGCAAATCCTCAGATTATAAATGCATCAATATATTAGATTGATAACGTAGAGAAAATAATGTTCGAGTTCTAGAACCGTATTTAAAATGTCCAGCGCATATTTCAGGGAGTGCACGAACGGCTCTGTCTGAACGTTGTGCCTTGCATGATTGTCGAATAAAAATATAAAAAACGGAAAATGTAAAAATGTGAAATTTTTAAATAAAATATTCATTTTAGACAATAACCCACTGCTGTAATACTCTAAATAATCTTTATGACCTCCACAATGGAGTGTGTACGGTGCATGCTGGAATTAAAATATATATATTATTGAAATTAATAAATCACAGGCAGAAGTTGTAGTAAGTGAACAACTGCTTTTGAAAATTAATTTCAATTTACGGCTAAATCATCAATAATAACCTATTTTATATTTAATAAATAAGGAATAATTCGTATATCTGATAAAACAATTTTGTTCACTAGTGTGAAAGTAAATGCGTATCACGAAAACATTATTATGTATCCTTCAGAGAGCGATATATAAACAGTGACTTAAAGTAGGTGACTCAATTGGGCTATATTTAATAAGTCACTTGATAATGTGAATGTTAAGTGCGAATTTCTGCAATCGACGCATAATAAACCAATTATTAGCGGTGTTTACAATAATGTGAATTAAACTAGAAAATTAAAAAAGAAAATTAGCATAAATAAATGGATCTAAATTAGCACAAATAATAAACAACAAATATTAACCAACATACAGGGAACATTTGCGTAATCGAAATGAACTCGGCTGAATTTTTTAGCGCTACAGTAAAGAGTATATAAGAAGAGAACGCAGGGCATTCAGATGACGATTAGAACTCCTAGTGAAGGTAGAGTTATTTGATCTTGTCCAAACATACAGTCAATACAACGAATAGCAAAGCCAAATTATGCTGGAAAATCAACTGAAATAACCATCTCGCGTTAGGCTCGATTCCTAGACTAGGACCCTGAGCGCTCAGTAGGAATTATCAAACAAGAACCAACACCAGGGGCCACGGCTATAAACTAAAAAAAACTGCGCTGCAACTTCTCCACGCGACAAAATTTCTTCTCGCTTCGAATCACCGACATGTGGAACAGCCTCCCCAATGACAACCTTGGCGCTCCAAGTATGAACGCGTTCAAGAACAGACTATATAAAGCTATGGAAAAATATATGTTTAGATTTGAAATGCCCAGCACCATATCGAACCCGGTTAAGTCTAGTAGCTACTTGAAACTATCGTCAGTCATGAAAATATCCGGTCAAATGAAACGATATTAGATCTCCTGTGAACAAGGCACGAAAAGGAAAAGAATCGGCGACAGGCCACATCAGGCCTACACTGCAGCGCCGAGATCACTATGTTATGTTATCACGGGTAACTGAGTTCATACCAGCAGCTCGCACTGCGCGCTGTGGTTGGAGTGAAAGTTGCAGGCGTCCTGACTGGGCACGGCGTCCACGCAGCACTCCGCTACCGCTGCGTCCCAAGTTCTGCCAACGGGAACAAGAAGTTTGCTCCTGTTATTCGTGGTCATAAATTTGTGCAATATTCAGTAAACAATGTATACTATATAAATAATAGTAATGAATATAAGCACATTAATTTATTATTGTATGTGTTCAACAAGTAATCATCAAATTATTGTTAGCTTGCCGTACATTCCAACTAGGCATCCATAACAAAATTCGGGGACCGCTATAGGCTTCGGTCGAATAGTCACTACACTCGGCGCTAAGTTATTCTGGGTCTGCTTGGCCACCCGATCGAAATCAGTTTCTTGTCAGAATCTCCTATTATTCATTATAGTCGCCTGAGACTATGGCAAGGGTTGAGCGAGCCGAGTCATACCGAGCTAGTAAGTTGTGTTTTTCGCTTAAATCTACAACAAAATGTCATTAAAGTCTGCAATAATTCCTCCATGACCGCACTAATATAGTTATATTATAACTTTCGAGCTGATCTTTTTTTTATAATTGTGATTGGGCAAGAGCGATATGGTCCGCAGGCGAATGCGTGGACGAGTTTATGGTGGTGTCGATTCGTTGTAGGATCTATTGAACTATGTCATGCTAGGGGTCATTAGAGTGAATAGTATAAGACAAGAACTCGTTTTTTTACAGCCACAACTAGGAGTAATTAGTGTAAATATGATTAGTCAAAGACGCGCCGTTTTCTATAAAAGTAGGAGTAATTAGTCTAAACAGGGTCAGAATGACACTCTTTCCCAAAAAGTAGGAGTAATTAGTGTAAATATCGTTTTACAAAGACTCAATTTTTTTCCTACAAGTCAAAGAAATTATTGTCATTATGTGTTGGGCAAAGATTAACTTTTTCCTGGTGTTAGACAAAAACTCACTCTTTCCCTACAAGTCCGTGGTAGTTGGCGTAGAACATTAGACTGTTGAAGTTGACGGCGTAACCTGGTAGGAGTCCGTTACCAATCGCAAAGCCTTGTAAGTTGATGGGGTTGGTGACATTGTTCTCAACAATGCGCACAGACAAGGTGGGTATGTAGATGCCCCCGTAACTCTCACCGGTAATGAAGAACGCGCTCGATTTGTACGCCGGAAACTGAATGGAACAATAATTGATTTCAAATTTTGTGTTCGACCACGGCTGTTATAAGACGAGGTTGAAATTTGAGAATGATGCTCTTCGGTAACACACGATGACTTGAATATTAATACTGAAATCCAGCAATATTTTCGCTGAAAAACACAGACAAAGTCACATTAAAATTATTTATCCAGTAAGATAGTAACATAATTAAAGATAATAAACATAAATAACACTTCGAATTAATATTATTGAATGAATTCAACAAAAGTTAATGGCTTAAACTGCAAATTATTAGACTTAAACTGAAGTTAAACTAAACATTGTGAACTATAGCGATAACAATGATTTATGACAAAGTACTGGAAGGCAACAGAAATATGGGTGAATATTAACCAATTTGGCATTAAACGAGATACGGAAATAAAATTAACGCTAGTATGACAATGGAATTATTATTAAGCAATTTTTGTCGTCTCCTTACGAAGTCAATGATGAAAAATAGAGATAATTATGAAAATTGCGCTCGCGAAGGCGCAGCCATAGACCGCAAGCCCTGGAGCCATCGCCCAGTTTCACAACGCTTAACTTTACTCAGCCTCAGAGCCAGAAGCCGCAGACTACGCTTGAACTGCGTAATCCCGACAAGCGACACACTGCCGAAAGATAATAGCGCCGTAGGTCTTCAGCCAATGCTTTATTAAACATGCTCATAAGCAGGCAATTCCTCATCCGGCTGTACCTACTCTGGCCTAACCTATTCACGCTGTCCAGGCTCACAACATTCTTGCAGCCAATGACTGGCTCTACCAGCACACTTGCACCGCCTTTTTAACTTCCTGCAGCCAATGAGGTTAGGTTAGGTCCGCTCAGGTTTATTTTGGGTGGAGAAATGCTGCAACTTGCGTAGGTTAGGCCTGAAAAGGTTTGGCCAGATGCAGTATAGTCATGCTTACCTTTAGTAAGCATATTTTGTAACTGGGTATCCGGCGCTATGGCTTTGAGCACTTGACTTTATAGGCTGTTATGCCCTCTAGTGTTCTTACCTACGGAAAGAAATATATAAACTAAGTGTGAAGTTTGGCAAAGCTGGCCTCCGGCATGCGCCCCGCTCGAATAAACTAACTGCGTGTCTATTTATCATGACTACCACAATCCTTTTAATTCATGAGCTTGTGTTCTTACATTAAATAATATTCTTTCCATTCTTAAATATTTGTTTAGGAATTTCTTTAATTGTTAAGGAACTTCTTTTGACCCGCTTTTACCCGTTCAAAGAATTGCAGTAGAGCGTTGTAGTTCTGCAATGAAGTAGAATCGTCCGAAGCTGTGCAATTCCTGGGCACGTTATAGGAATAGCCAACGCAAGCAGGAGATTCCAAGTAGATCACATTGGCGAACTGGAAAGAGTTTTCGAAGTTTAGATGCATACTAATTTAATTAATTAGCTTCTTATGAGCTATTGTAATTTCAGAAGGCTCAGCACTAAAACTTTGGTAAACAAATATTCTGTTTTGTTACATTTATCGACCCACTGAACGATTTATATTCCATGCCAAAAGTATATTTTCCAAGTTTTTGGCCAAAAATTAATAATTATTTTAGCAAAATCAAATTATTTAATCTAGGTTTTTAATAATGCTAATTTAATCCTGCGATAATTTCCCATACCATTTATGTAAGGTTTTTCTGGAACAATATCACCTCCCGAAATACGAAATTCTTAGACAAAGAATATAATGAAAAATAAATAATTATAAGTGATATCAGCAGCACCGGAAGATAGAAACGGTAGTTTGGTGGCAATTTTTCATTAATATATTATATACATATATTAATTTAATGTAAGTTCATATTCTCGGTGTGCATGTAGAAGTCAATCTTATTTTATTATATTATTATATTTTAATACCTTGTTTTATGGAAATAGTAATTTAATATCAGTTCACGGCCATATTTTTGTGACTTTTTCAGACGAGGATGAAATTTGACATCATTTTGTGTGATTCTTTATAAATGTCAAATTTAGTAATCAATTTAGTAATTGTGCATCAAAGGCAAGCAATTTGGGCTAACGATTCTGTAATTCAACGGCCGTGTTGAACGGCAATTAGTGGATTAGTTCTAGGTCCCCTGTAGGCTATTCAATCAGTGCGAGCAGATTTATATCTGATTAGCCAATCATATAATTAATTAACCATATACATATAATAATATGAATAAAATAATTGATGGGTATTTAGTGACCGTGTTCCAAGTGAAGGGGTTTGGGGTGAGCGTAGCCGCGTCGGCGTTGATTTTGAAAGGCCCGAGCTCGTTGAAGAGACCGTCCATAGAAGAACAACCGGGGCCGCCGTTCAGCCACAACAGCAGCGGGTCTGTCGCGGGGTTGTTCTGCGACTCGATGAACCTGTGCATTTATTGAACGTGTATTGTGCATTCATTTTATGTTACTTACAGCAAAAATTTGAGAAAATTAGTGTCCTGGAAAATACTTGTTAGTCGATTAGGAGCATAATGTCAACACAGACTCATCTTGCAATGTTCTGCGCAGTCCTAGAGTACGTTTTTGCATTGTGGTATAGTCCGCCACATATAAGTCATGCTGCGCGCCACCACCTAGTCAGTTAATAATAATGATTTAAATTAAATCAATAAAATTTGATTTGATAAAGCACTAACCAGTAATGCAACATGTTGCCGTCACCACCGTCCAGATAACCGCTGTACTGCTTGTACGTAGCAGACGCGTCCAGCCCTGGCAGCGCCGTGACCTGATCGGCGTCAGCCTCGGGCGTCGTTTGGCTGAGCGCCTCACGCGCCATCGCCAGCGCCGCGAGCACCACGAACGTTGATACTTTTGAGAGCTTCATGACACTACCGTCTGAGGGAGAGCTTGCTTTTGTTAGTAGGTAGAGGATAAGTTGAATTTCGGGAATATTAGTTAAAAAGAGTGGTTAGTAAAATTATAAATTTTGTTGCTCGAAAATGCCTGATTGTGCAAAAAAATACCCAATAACTTTTGCGATGTTTCAAGTCCAGTATTATATGCCATTTTATATCAAGGCTACTGGAGGAAGGAGTAGCTTTAGTACAGAGTCTTGTATTTACTATTCATTGTTATCTCTCATTTCAGAAGGAAGTTAACTGTTCCGGGCAGTATTGGAACCTCAAGCATGATGTTCTCGTAGATTCATAACATCATAACATAACAGAACCATGACAACACGCAAGATTGGTGCAGACGAGGTCGCTATAAACATTAAACAAAATTCAGAAATACTAGCACACAAAACTACAATGCGTGACCCACGTTACATTGGGCCACAGCATAGAATGAGCACGGCTCAGCAACAGAAAAAATTCACGAAGAGTTTCAGTCAAGTTTTTTTTTTTTGTAATTGAAACAAATGCCGGACGCTCTACACGCAATTCAAATTTCCCCATGAAAAATACGTAGCTCATCAGCATCTGTCTCTTCGTCACCAACTCCTCACCCAAAAGGCGCATTTCGTCGTCATATGTTCAGGAATTTGTGCCTTCAAAAGTAGATAAAAAATCTCATAACCAATTTTCGTTTAATTTTGTCCCTGATGTTTATACGTCGCACGGTTTTTGTCCAGTAGTTTTCACTGAAATACTCGTATCTATATCGAAACTGGAACAAAGTGAATAAAACTATTGTTTGCCACGTGCTGAGGTCCTAAGCGCGGAACTCAATGAATATGTGGTGGCATTTATATTATCCAATCTTGGGCTGGAATAATCACTTAACACGTTATGAATGTGTGTAAATACATTTATATATGTAAGATCCGAAAAAAATCTTTCGATATATTTTTTCCATTCTTAAATGTCATCATGTCGCGTGCGCACAAGTTGTGGAATTACAAATATAAATTACAATGGTAGCCACTGAATCAATAACTCTTTCAACCTGTTAATCTTTTCAACGCATCAAGTTTTTAATGAATTTTGAATATTTTAATTTTAATTGGGGAATATTATTGAGAGGGGTTTCCCTAAGTCTATTCCTTATTTTTGTATTCCATGCATTCTACATAAAAAATATTCCATCCGACTTCACCCTCAAAATTTGTCATTGTCCGTAAAGTCAAATTTTTTCAACTAAAACTGTAACATAGTTTTACACATTCTTAGAATAAAAACATTTCTCGGGACAAAGAAGCCTGGGACATGTTAATTAAAATTCATTCGCAGACACTCACAACAATAAATCTGATGCTTTAATATAATATTTCTCAATAATATTAAACACTCATCTTTAGAAACTTTTCACATTTGAGAATGCTCAAACACCATGCAACACACAACTATTTGTGATTAGTATAAAATGATATTCGACCTCAACTTAATTTAAGTGCAAAATTTTTATAAGAAATAACGATTAGCTAGCCAGATTATTTACCGTTTTTTGGACAGTGCTCTCCCGTCAAAGTGCTATCAGACACTCGTGTGACGAGCTACAATACTTCGATCACAACTTTATTAGAACAGCTAGAGCCGCACCTGTTTGTTCCCATGTACTGTGATTCGCTGGCGTGTATCCATGATAAATAATGACCGCAACCGACCGAATCAAACTACTGATTTACTATAAAAACAAGAAACTCGGGAATTTAATAATGAAAAATAGTCCATCCAAAAAAAGTCGGGGCCATTACAAGAAACCAATGTCATTTACAAATATTCATGGTATAAATAAGGTTTTAGACTTCTCCACAATATAAATTACATTGGTTTGACCAGCACGACTTTGAGCCGCCGCCTAACATGCCACATCCAGACCAGAGGTTCTATGAACCACATGAGAGAGGCTCATAATGAGACCCTCACTCGCGCGCCTGAGATGCCCCGACGCCACATGACTGGCGATAGCTGAGGCTCTCATCATCAAGCATGAGTCTCCAGCTATTAATTTGCAAACTACCGGATTTGTAAGGACACTGAAAGTGTTCTCTTAATTCAAGCTTTGATTTTCAGTCTATCCATAATGCCCCATGTTTGTACAAACGTAATTTCAAAATTTTAAATACAAGTGTTGTAAAACTCTTCCCAGTTTTATTATGAATGTAGTTGCATTCAAAACGTCGTAAATTGTAATAAAATATCCCTTGTAAACCTTATATTTGAATTTTTAATTCAGATCATAAGCCTAATTCGCCGAATAAAGAAAAATAATAATAAAATGGTCATAAGAAATACTTATGGTCATAAGAAATGGTCATAATACTCATGGTCATAAATGGTCATAAGAATAAAACCTGCATTAAATGACAAATAATGGTACGCAATACGAGTAGAAAACATGGCGCAAGACGAAAGACAATGGAAATCGATTGATGTTTGAATTTCAAACGATATTTTTAGCGTGGATATTTTCTAGGCCATCAATTAAATTTTAAAAAATGTTCTGGCTCATTACTTGAACTGAGCAGAACTTAACAAATTCTTTCCGATCTCTAGAAAGAAAAATCACTACCAGAAGTGAAACGCATTATTATTTTTTTCACAATAATTGGAGAAATTTTTGTTTGAGGAGACACTTAACAGACACAAGTACCTCCAATAAAATGTATCCCTCTAACTTTTGTTCCCATATCCGATGACTTTCAGCTATGACATCCCTTTCCATCATTTGGTTGTATCGGCGTGTGTCGAATAATTCTTTTATTTTATTTGTTTAAAATTTTGAAAGAAAATTGAATAGTAAATTAACGTCTTTGATTAAAAACTACACGTAATTACACCAACTCAAATCATTGATGCGCTATGATTGAGGGTTCAAGCAGGATATCTTAGAGTAGGTGTGTGTACAAAATACCTCTTATATTGAGGTATATTAGCGCGCTGCTAGACTGTGTCAAAGAATAATTTTCTACAAATTGAACCGGGACAACGGGACGAGACGAGAAATTTCCCGGAAAAAATTACGAGCCAGAAGGAAAAATTTGTCCCGCAATTAAGTTATAAACTGAGACAATACTCGTGTCCCGGACTTGAAAAGTTGTGCACCGCTTATTATGATGCGAGGCACATGAAACGAGACGTAACTTAACGAGACGAGAGATTTTGCTTGCCACCTTTTGCTTTCTGATCTTATTCGTTTGACCTCTCATTAACTAAATTTTCAACCAAATCTTTTTAAAATAAACATAACTGTTCTACTGGTAGATGTCTGCTTCATGAAAACTTTTTGGACCGAAGTAGGCTCACACCTGGCAGCTACTAGTCGCTACTCGCTGTTAACATCTGAAGCAGGCAGTACACGAGGCCACTAACTCGATAATTATTGACGGTTACAACTGAGCCATTAAAGTGGCGGCCGCAGCTGCAGGTAATGTCTGAAACAATATTCAGTAATTAAATTGTATATCAAGGATTACATGGTGTGTCTCGTTATAACTCGTTAAAAACGATGTAAATTCCGGGAAATTTTTAGGCTCCAATTTCAACCGAAACGTTTCGACTCCGTTTTGTCCCCAAATTCCCGCAGAGTGCTTCAAATTGTCCCGGTTTTTATAGCTAACCGGAACAAAGCTTCTTGTCTCGAATAGAAACAGTACTAAACGCAGGAGTTGACGCGCTTCAAGCACCCGAGGCAAATTAATCTTACTGATGTGGGAAAAGCCCAGCTTATCACGATAGGGAAAACCGCACAATTTGACAGTCATTTTAGGAATGTAATATCATATCGTAGTGAGGTCGGTGCTGAAGATTAGCCTTGATGTGGACTGTAGCCGAGATCTAAACAGGAGACCTAAAACAGGTCCTTTGACTGGATCTTTTCAAAACTGACGATAGTGTGAAATAGCTACTAGACTTCCGCCAGGTTCGATATGGTGCTAGGCATTTCAAGTCTGATATATATTTCTCCATAGTTTCATCTAGTCTGTTCGTGAACACGTTCATATTATAGGAGCGTCAACTTTACAATCCGGAAAGCTGTTCCGCATGTCGGTGACTCGAAGGGAGAAGAAATGTTGTCGCGTGGATAAGTTGCACCGCAGTTTTTTAGTTTATAGCCGTGGCCCCTGGTGTTGGTTCTTATTTCAAATTCTAATAATCCTTCTGGGACTCAGTATAAACCATGAGCATACTTGTATACTTCAATGAGGTCACCATGCAGACGTTGATAACTGAGGCTTGGAAGCTTCATAATCATTAATCTTTCTTCGTAAGACTTGCGCTTCAAGCCTGGGAATTATCCTTGTTGGTTGCTGCACGTCTTTGAACACTCTTTACTAAGTTTATGATTTTTCGTTTCGGCGACCACACGGCGTTTCCAAACTCTAGGTTCGGGCACACGACAACGACAAACAACAGCTTCATAATTTCTGCATCTAGCAACTCGTAAGAGCGTCTGATCATCAGTCCAAGAGCGTCTGATCATCAGCCCAGTCAACTAAACTATCAAGATCAGATAATCTTGCAATTTCACTTTATTTGACGCATCCTTGACTGTATCGACATGCATGGATCACACCCTTGACACTACTTCTGGGCAGATCGTTTATAAAAGCAACGAACAAAACAGGCCAAGAACACGTCCTTTAATTGTAGCACGCCACTGCGCACTGTTGCCCAGTCTGGAACGGTTCCGTTAATACTACAGGCCCGTTTCCACTACGGGACTGATTCTGAAGGATTGAGACTGGCCTGAGACCAATAAGCCTCATGGCTGGACTTGAAAACTGGCGTGCGCGTTTCCACTACGTACGTGTGCTGGGATTGAGACTGACCGTCTGGGCTACCGCACTCGCTGGCCTTTGAAGATAGATTACGCTGCCGCTCTTGCTTTTACTAGCTGTTGTCACTATGCGCAGGAGGAAACAAAGATCTCTTTACCTAATAATTCACAAATGCTACTACTATTATTGGTTAATGTGTTTATTTACTATTTACTGAGTATACATACACTGCAAGTACAATAAGATAATTAAGATTTAATTGACGGACGAGTGAATCTATGTCAATAAACAGATAAAATCGGTCAATGAGAGGTTAGAAAGTATTATTTCCATTTTTCGATATTCGTGGATGGATATAATTTCTCCATTTATTTACTTATTTTCTCTAATTCTCAAGATTCTGTCTTTGTAAAAAAAGCTTTTTACTTGCCAGAAGCAAGGTGCCTCTCTATATAAATGGATAAGACTTTCAGTGACATCTCTGCTACAGTCTCCGTCGTGCGACATTGCAAAGCTAAGTAAATGAACAGTAATTGTGTGTAAATAGGGCAGGAGCGACAGTCACGCACAACCTACTCAGACGGCAGTCAAAGCGACACTCCCGAGATGAGCGGCTTGAGCGGCTCAATGAGCGGCTCAAAAGAATGAACACTGCTTCATTCGCCGATGAGCCCGTGTCGATGGTCTGGACAGCCTCAGTCTGGGCTGAAAAAGCCAGTTTTTCAGTCGTCAGTCGCGCAGAGTCTCATAGTGGAAACGGGCCTTAACACGTTGTCGTCTACCTGCTAAAAAAAACTGCGCTGCAACTTCTCCACGCGACGAAATTTCTTCTCGCTTCGAATCATCGACATGTGGAACAGCCTCGGCGCTCCAAGTATGAACGCGTTCAAGAACAGACTAGATAAAGCTATGGAAAAATATATGTTCCACCATATCGAACCCGGTGGAAGTCCTATAGTAGCTACTTGAAACTATCATCAGTCATGAAAAGATCCGGTCAAATGAAACGATATTAAATCTTCTGTGAACAAGGCACGAAAAGGAAAAGAATCGGCGACAGGCTACATCAGGCCTACACTTCAGCGCCGAGATCAATGTGTTATGTTATGTTATACATGCATTCATCGAACCCTTCCTAGGTAGGAAAATGAAATATATTTTTTTAATTCAAACGTATGTCTATGGTATATAACTATATACTGTATAACTGCATAAACGACCATGCATCTTTTGCACACAAAATCACTTTGTTGAAAGAAAAAACCTAGAACGCAACATAAATTTCGCACATAAACAAAAGTAAAATAAATATTTATTGCAAATCTATGAGACTTTTGTTGTTGTTGTTGTTTGCCACTCTCATATCATTGTCGCAACAAAGCTTGTTCATTTTCTTCGTTTTAATGTTTACCAGCATCGAAAATGACTGCTCGCAAAGCTATGTTGTAACAAACGGTATGAGAATATCCAGGGCTTTGTTAGCAATAAGAGGGTACGCTGCGATTTGGAGACACCAATACGTTGTGAGCGCTGTTGTTCTGCAGGGCCATTATACTTTCAAAGCTCGCTAAGTGAACGTAAGTACTTACGCTCTATTTTCTTGTCTATGATTCATGCTGGGTATGAGATTCGGTGTGGAAGTATCTGTCGAGAGACTTTACGAGCTCATCTAAGTGCATTGCAATTGCTTGCTGCAAGCAATAATGGCCAAGCAGTGCGTGAACTCTCATGAAACAAACCGTCGAACCCCAGAAAACGACTCACCGAACCCCTGGGGTTCTATCGAACCCAGGTTAAGAACCACTGGTCTAATAGGACGTGGTTAACAGTCAAGTGATCGATAATCCTACCTCTCATCATGAGTCTAATTACTTTAAGGGGGAGGTATACCCTAAAATTTTCGGATTTGGCATTTTTGGGTTTTAATCTCATCTTAAAGCTGAAATTCTGCTCTTTCCAATGGTACCACTGCCATCTCTGCACGTAAATATTTACGTTCATGACGTCTCTNTGGAAAGAAGCATACCAGACGATGACCTTCAAGTGTATTGTACACACCTGGATGAACTGCACAGAGACATGTCTGAGAGATTTGAAGACATTTTATTGCTTGAAATACCATACTGGGTGATCAATCCATTCCTAAATGTCGACGGTGAAGAAACCGGACTGGCAGAGGAAGAACTAATTTCAATTCAAAATGATATTGAGCTAAGGCCAAAGTTCAAAAAGTCATATCAAGATTTTTGGTTACAAGAAAAATCTCGGACTGCCATCAAGTGCTGTGGAACAGGGTCAAGATGTACTGTATTGCTTTCCTAACATCATATTTAGTAGAACGGGGCTTCAGTGCAGTCGCCTTGCTTCTTTCCAAGCAAAGAAACCGACTGAAGATTACTGACCGCGGAGATCTACTTCTACTTAGTGAGCTCCAGCCTGATGTCGAGAAGCTCATGTCCCTGCACCAAGCACATCCATCACACTAATTTAAGTGTGAACCAATGAAGGTTACTGGTGAAATGTTCATCTACCATTATATATTGATAAAACAATTAAAACTGATAAAAATATATATTGCATTACTAAATTGGGTTTTATTTGTTAAATGCACATTTGTGTTTAACCTTCCTCTTTTCAAGTTGCAGCATACCAAATATCAAGAAAGAGGCGTTTGTTCTTATATGTGTCTGTGGGGGGCGCAAGGAATTTAACTGAGGAGCCAAGGGGGCGCTGGCCTGCAAAAGTTTGGGAACCACTGCTTTAAAGGGAAGCGGGTGGGCGAGTTCTTTAACTAATTAGATATAAAGTAATTAGCTGCTGAAATCTTTGAATATAGTTTCTACTTGAGTTGTGCTGCAGTTACATGCTTAGTCTCATCTTAAAGCTGACATTCTGAGCTTTTCAACGATACCACTGCGATAGCTGTGAGTGAATTTTAACGCACACAGCTGGGCTCTAAAGAGGGGCGGGGGTGGATTTCCTTCAGAAAATAGATAGGACTTAATTCACTCGCTAAGACTAAAAATATTGGTGTATCTGGTATCTGCTATCTGGCATCAAGCTGCAGATGCAGTCACCCTCTTCGCTTTGTGTGGAGTGGTGTTCTGCAAGTCGCTCCTAGCATCCTTGAGTGGAATTAGGCTACAGAAGCCTATAGTTTGGTGGCTATGCTACATTTAGTGACTATTTCAAGGCGCGCGGAACTTTGTCGCGCCGTCCTGAAAAGTTCAACTTTTTGTCACGGAAAACCTATCTCCTCCTAGAGTTTTGAAGCTACAGCGATGAGACATACATGTATACCATTCTATTCGTAAAGACCATACCTATGCAGTAACACGGCCCTTTTTTTCGATTTGTGCATAGTTTGGATTCAAAATGGGGGGGAAGGGGGGGGGGAATGAGAAAAAATGAAAAAAATGGAAAAATGCTTTTAAAAAAACTAAAGCAAAAATCAAAAATCGGGCTGTGTTACTGCACTGGTATGGTCTTTACGGATAGAATGGTATATGTCTCATCGCTGTAGCTTCAAAACCCTAGGAGAAGATAGATTTCTACAGTACCCCCTTTTTTGTCCGTTTTCTATGAATTTCACGTTTTCTTTCAATTTTTTCGAAAAAATTCCACGAACAAAAATATCTTAGAATTCTGTTTTACATAAGTGTACCAAGTTTCAGAGTGATCCGTCCATAAACAAAAAAGTTTTTCTGGAGGGTATACGTATATTATACGATTCGCAGTATATGAAGTGCAGTCGAAGACGTTTGATATGCTTTTTGAATTCCCTCTGCGATTAATTATCATGCTTCAAATTTTGATGAATTTAAATATAATTTTTTGGATTAAGGTTCTTTTTTTGGCTGCTTGATCATTTGGAGGCAAATAGTGAACTCACTCTGAATTGTTCTTCTCACTTTGAATTTGTTTACTGTGTCAGCTCGATCATTTGGAAGAAATTACTATGAAAGCATCATATCACATCATTTATTCCGCTTCTACACATTACATCATACATGAAGTTGATGCATTTCAGTCTACTCAATTATTATCATTATATTTTTTGAGACTATCATAGATACCACGGTATAGCTAGAATTTGCAGAGCTAAAACAAGCATTCGATTGAAGCGTATTCATTTTCAAGTTATTTATACATATATGATCTTTATTTTCTAAATGAGAAGCGTCAGTCTGAAAAACAGATTAAAATGTATGAGATGTTTCCTGGTGACATTCTCCTTTTCAATTTGTTCTATAACGAACCATTGTAGAAAGCCAAAATTCATATTGCAACTATGCTGGTGCAAGCTCCATATGTCGGTCCCGTTGTGAGCTTCATTCATGTGGATCCAGGACCCGTTCATCGACTTAGTACCCGCAGTTGATCTGATTTTGGCATTCCTGTATAAGTGATTCTACTTTCTGAAGCTGTAAGTTGGGTTAGCAAGTTAATAATGGATGCACGTGCCTCTAACGCAATTTGTGCGTGGACGCTTTTTGTGATAAGCGAATAATCATTACTTGTTCACGTATAATATACGTGTGGTTCCCAAAGTGGGCGATATCGCCCCCTAGGGGCGGTGGAAAGATTTTGGGGGCGGTAAGGAAGAAGAGGTCAGTAGGGGGGCGATAGGAGGGTGGTAGTCCGAAGTCGATGTCAAAAGTTCGAACGTTTGTTTGACGATTTGTACACAACACGTGCGGCACATGACTGCCAGCAATGGTTTTTTTCACCCATATCTGTTTTTTTAAACCTCTTCGGGGTTTACGTCTCGGACAAATTAACGGCAGGACTCGCGGCCGGTCTCACGGCTCATTTCCAAATTCAGTGATCAAGGAATATTTCTCAAACTAATAAACTTAACTCGATGAAACTTAGTACACGTATTCATTAGGACCTAGCGATAATGTTTAGCTCGTGAAAATTGTTTGAAATTTTGCCATCGTTTGTTTTTGCTATTGTTATATGGCAATGCGGGCTGAAATTCACAGTGATCAAGTAATTCTTTCCAAACTACTGAAAAGATTCGAACGAAATTTTGAATTTGCAATCCTAACTACCGAACGGTAATATTTAGCTCGTAAACATTTTTTCGATTGTGCCTTCGTTCGCGATTTTTTTTTTCATATCACTTTCATTCGTGATTTAAACAGCAATACGTGTTTAAATCCGCAGTAATCAAGAAATTTTTTCCAAACTGCCGAACAGATTTGAACGAAACTTAGTATATAAATACCTAACCTCAGCAACGGTGATGTTTAGCTCGTTACAATTTTTTCGTTTTGCCTTTGTTTGCGAGTTATACGGCTATACGTATACGGCTCTGGGTTAAACCGGCCGGTAGAAAAGCCGGTCGTTCATTCTATATCTGTGTAACTCGCAAACGAAAGCAAAGAAAAAAATTGTCACGAGCTAAACATCACCGTTGAGAGGTTAGGTATTTATATCCAAAGTTTCGTTGAAATTTGTTCTGTAGTTTAGAAGAAATTTCTTGATCGCCGCGAATTTAAGTGACAAATTACCCGGCGATACGGGCCGAATACGTATACGGAAGTGTGAAATCAAGAATGACGGTGAAATTAAAGAAAAATCGCAAACGAAGGTAAAATCGAAAAAAAAATTTATAAGCTAAAAAATTACCGTTTGTTAGTTAGGCATGTATATTCAAAATTTCGTTCAAATCTGTTCAATATTTTGGAAGAAATTCTTTGATCACAGCGAATTTCGGCCTGTTTCGCAATATACGCGTAACTCACGAATGAAGGTGAAAATTAAAAATGAAATACGAGCTAAACAACACCGTTAGGTTCTGATAGATACATGTTCCAAGCTTCATAGAGCTGCGTTCATTAGTTTCCGAGATTTTACTTGATAATTAAATTTGGAGATTGGTCGTGAGACCGGCCACGAGTCCGGCCGTAAATTCGCCCGAGACGTCCTAGGTTTCTAGTGCTGAAACGGTTAAAACAGCTGAAAAATATTGGTTCACTAAATGGGGTTCTATTTGTGAAATACACATTTGTGTTTAACCTAGGTTATTCTCTTTTAAATTTGCAGCGTACTAAATTTCAAGAAAGAGGCGTATGTCTGTGGGGGGGCGCTAGACATTCACTAGGGAGCCAAAGGGGGCGCCAGCCTGAAAAAGTTTGGGAACCACTGACGTATATCAATGAATCACAACAATCGATTTCGTTCGAATTCATTAGTGAAGTCTGAATTTAATGAATTGATATTCAATGGCATGGTTTCTTACCTCAAAAAATTTGTTGACGTAAGCACACAATTTAAATGTTTGAATTACCAGAAATAGTCCTGCTACTCATTTCCAGTTTATCTGAGTAGGTAAACGGCTTAGTTAAAGTTATTATGGCTCAGAGGCAGAAGTATCATAGCTTTCGTAAAAAGAAGCATGACATGGAAGTTGAATGAAAAGAATAGATTAGTTCTAGAATGTGTTATCGTAATTATTGAATAACTAATAACAGTAATAAGTAATAACCTTGCAACTTTGGTGTAGCTAGCTGGCCCCAGGGCCAATGGCATCAAAACTCAATTATGGAATTTTTTCCGCAAGTGCAGAAGTCCGTCTTTGCTGTTTCCCGCAGCCGACGGTCTCTCTAATCACTTCTCTTGTTATTTACTGAAAATGGCATCAGCTTTAAAAAAAGTGAGTTGTTGAATCACTTGAATAACAGTATTTTTTCAATCAACCAAATTAATTACACCTGTTATGCTTAAGATTTAGAGCAAAGACATCACAGTTGACTTAGAATCTTAGATCATAGTTTTTTCTGAAGGGATAGTGGCCCCGGATAGTCTGGGATAGATAGGCTATCTAAAATTTTGTTAACAAAAGTGCATGTACTGCATGATTGTGCCGGAAGATTCCTATTGTATTATAAATTTATCACATCAGAGCTGTAAGATTTCAGAAACAAGAAGGAAAATTTCAATCCTGTTAGCAGATAAAGAAAGTGTGCTTTGAATAGATGCTGCTTTGATTTATTGTAGGGTAAACGCGGTATATTCCGACTCATTAAGGACGCATCGAGAAATGAAAAACTATAAAAAAAAAACGTATGCGTTACGTAAGTTCTGTTGCCTTCACATGACTCTCAAAACACTTCACTAAAAACAAAGCTTAATATAAAGGAAAAGCTGGAGAGGTGACGGAATTACCTACGATGTCGGAATATACCGTGTTTACCCTAATCAAAAGTCTAAGAAATTGAGCAAAAGTGATAATAATGGGTGAAATTATAAGCAAGCTTGGATATTTTTGTTTCATCATTCTGCAGCATCTTGCTATCTGCTCAATTTTTTAGTTTGGAATATGAATGTATTAAATTTTAATAAGTAAGCATGGGTATTTTACTAGGCTATTTCAAGTGTCTAATTTTTTTATCTTGGAGAAAATTTTTAAATAAATGCAAGTTAAAAAAGATCATTTGTATAGTGCTAAGGTACCGGTATCTATAAAAATTATAGACAGAACACAGAAATTTCTTACCTCTCTTAATTTTTATAAAGAAAATCAGAGTAAGGCCATAAATTCAGGCATGGAATATATCTACTTGGCGAGCCGCAACTGAATTTTTTGAGCCGTGATTTTATGGATTTGCCAGCCGTGATTCCATTTCTACGAGCCGTGATTCCATTTCACCGAGCCGTGAGTTCCATATCTCGGCCATGAAAAGCCATTTACGAGGTGCGAATTGATTTACAAAGTCCATGCACGTGTTACCCCAAATCTCTAATTTTACCCTTAAACAGTCAAACGGCAAAAATAAAATTTGTGTCTACTGTAAGTTCAGCACACGTTAATGCAGTCTGACCGCTTTGACATGACCGCAACTATGCGCGATCTTCAACAAAACATTTCGTTGATTTGTTTACGTTACAATGTTTATGTTTTTTCTGCAAGATATTTTTGACGGGAACGGTAAAGCAATGCGGATTGCGGAAGTTGAAAATTTTATGAAATGACATGTTTGCGAAGTGCAAACCGTGATTTTTTAATCAAACAAAAATTTATGACATTCGAGCCGCGAGATTTCATACCTACTGAAATTATATGATATTTGAGCCGCGATATTTCAGACAAAAATAGGACTTTTCCAGACTAGGGCCATATTAGGCCATAGAAACAAGTTGAATTATCTGAGTGTCATTACTGTCATACAGGTCAGGAAAAGTCCTTTTTTTTCTGAAATATCATGGCTCTAATATCACATAATTTCAGTAGGTATGAAATCTTGCGGCTCTAATGTCATGTATTTTTATTTGATTGAAAAAATTGTGGTTAGGACTTTGCAAAAATGTTGTTACATAAAATTTTCAACTTCTACAATCCGCATTACTTCAGCATAAGAATATCCTGCAGAATGTGCTAACAAGTCAACCCAATACATTCCGGTTGCATAGTAGTTCCGGTCACTGCAGAGCAGTCAGACTGCAATATCATGTGTTCAGGTGCCACTTATGTGAGAACAAATGTTAGTGTTGTTATATGATTAGACTGTTTTCAATGTAAAATTAGATATTTGGAATAACACGTGCATGCTTAGCCTAGTTGAAACTCCAATTCCTTATCTTTATGAGTTTATGTGCAAGCCAATGATAACAGTCTGAATATTGGTCACAATTTGTTGCATTGAATCGTGAAAAAATTGTATGTACTGTATAATTGTAGGTGCTTGAGCCAACTTCTTCAACTGAATTTCGCATTAGTAGGGGTATCAACTATAATAATACCAGGTCTCAATGTACTAGCCATTCTTATTATTTATTTTTTAATTTGTGAGATCCTAGAAATGACATACGTAGTATTTTTATGTTGCATGTAATGTGACTGACTACCCATCAGATAAGGGGTCTAGATCCACAGCTAGTGGCCTGAAATATTAAGAAGCTGGATTTAATATTTGTCTGGTGCTTCCGTTAAAATTTGGAGATTTGAAGAAATGATGTTAGGATACATTTTTCTGTTTTAGACCATTTGTTGTAGAATTCCTATTATTATTTTATATTATAAACAATAAAACAATAGTGGTAGTATATTTAATTTTTTGTGGGTATACAATTTTCAATTTTAAAATTAATGCCAATTTTATTTTCAGACTACTGGGCTGACTGGCCTGAAAGTCTGCCGCAACCCTCACCAAATTCTGAACATTTTGCACACCAAGATCTTACGCTGCTTGCAGAAGATGCCCCAAGATGCTGCCTACAGGAAGTACACTGAGCAAATTGTCCTTGAGAGGGATGCTGCAGTCAAGGCTGTGAGTTGTTTAGAGTAGGTAGCCAATGAGCATGTAATCAAGTAGTGGCTTCTGTTTGTCAAGCATTCTGAACACTTATTTCATACAATTTTAATATATATATATTTATAGACCAGTAATCCAGTATCATCAGATGACTGATGTGATATGTAAATATTTTACAATAATGCCTAGGTACTGTATTTGAAATTGCTCGCTACATATGAAAGTTAATCTTGTGGAATATTATTTATAAATAATTTGACTTGAACATGCACTGGTTGATGTTTAGTACGGTAACTTGGGTTGAACTTGACAATTTGAATATGTCAAAAATAATGAGATTGGCAATGAGAAAGTTATTTTTTCTTGGTGATAATACCTATGTGAGAAACTGACAGAAATGCAGTTGCTGTAATTTGAATTTTGTTCTTAATAACTGGCTATTACACAAAACATGGTATTTTTTTCCGTTCACCTGTAGCCATCAATTCTCTAGCTATACTGGTATAGACAAAGAACATATAAAAAAGCAGAAGCTGGAAATGATTGTTTCTTCAATGTAAATAATTAATTTTATTTAAAATTGTTAACTTCTTCTGAAGGAATCAGTCAGAATTTATTGGAACTACTAGGGCATGTGTGCTTTCAGAAGAAAGTTTCAGGTTCTATTTTTTCAAATGATCAATATTTACTGGTTCAATTCTTAAGGAAATTTTTACGTGCAGGAAGCATCTGTCCCTGAGCTGGAAAAAAGAGTTGGTGGTGGTCAGGTAAGTAGCACAGAAATGTCTTGTTAGTTGCGCTAGTTCTGATATTTAATATTTTGTTTTAATATTTTTAATTTGAGCTGCAATAATTATTCATTTCCATTTTAATTGAGGTCTCAGTGCCTATTGGTTGGTGAATGGAAATATTTACTGTACCAAGTTACTTTCATCTAACAAATCAATTATTTAAATGTGGTTGCTGGATGTGATGATTTTCTAGAAGCCAGAAATTACAAAGAGGAAGCTTGCACATCTTGAAAATAGATGTCACCTTAAAAATCTGGCGTCCATGCTTTGCCTCTAAATGTTTATTTAGAATTAAGAACCAGTCACAATGTCCCCTAGGGGGACTAAGGTTAATGATTAGTAATGATTCATTCCTTTCACAAATGCTTCTATGAATCGGAAGTGCTGAAGTTCTTAGCCTTGTGTAGTTTCATGCATGGTCGTTGAAATCTCAGTTTATGGTACCGTAAGTACCTATCAAAATGAGTAGTTTTCTTAAATAGTGACCTTCATGAAGCAGGTCTTCAAAAATTATTTAATTGTGTTCATATAGGTGTGGGTACTCATCAGTTCCTCATTCATTTGTTCCATTCACTAATCATTACGTATATGTTTTATTTGATTAACTCGTTTGTTTCTTTCATTCTTATTTTAATGTACATGTCATTGCAGGCTGAGGAGCTGATCCAGCAAGCTGAGCACGAGCTGATGCTGGCACGCAAGATGCTCGAATGGAAGCCCTGGGAGCCGCTAGTCACAGACCCACCCAAGAACCAGTGGAAGTGGCCAATTCATTAAGAAAGTCAGTACACATCCTCAAAACGTTTAATAGTTGATTATTAGTTGTTATTTTGCGTGATTGTGCATTGTTGTAGCCTGAAATTCAATTTAATCCTGCTGCTACCTTATGGGAGACTTAGAGTAATTGAACTCGACTTTAGAAGTTGATACATAGATGGTGTAGGCATTCTTGGAAAAAGAACTACGTTATTTATTTCAAATTGGGCCCTTGGTTTGTGCGTAAATATTCTTTAAAGTTGATCCTTGCTAAACTGTAGTATTAAGAATTAAAAACTAGTCTGTAGAAGTATGTCAAACTCTGAGTACTTGATGTGTCACCTATCATAGCACAGTACCTAACGCTGACTCAAGTTTCAAGTCCTCAATTATATCCTTGAAGTTAGCTGCCGAAAGTAACAAAAAAAATTTTCACCATCCGAAATTATAGAATTAAGTTGACCATTTCTGCTCTGTGTGTTGATGTAGTATATCGCCAACACTGCAATAAGCGACAATTCTCCTGCCATCCTAATACTGTAAGAGTGATTCATTGCCTAGCTGAATTGTTGGCTCCAATTCTCACTATTGCTGATGTATTTAGTTCTTGTCTCATGTGCTCACTCGTGTTTCCGTCTTGCAGGTCACACGGGTGATGTGAAGAAAATTCACCTAGCGTGCGCTGATATCTCTTCTGTGGTCTTCCTGTCAAGCTTGAATACGCGACGTTCCTCTTGCCTTTCAGCGAGTTTGTAAACGGGAAACTTTAGGCGTATTCGAATTGTTCTAAGTATACGGTATTCAAATTTTCGGTCTAAGAAATATTAGAGATGTTCAAACAGAATTTATCATCAGAAATTAGTATTTATGTTAGAAATTCATGACGCAGGAATCTGGGAAGTAGTGATGATAATCCTATTGGATTTGAAGCGATATTTTTCCAGCCGAAAAAATAAAAGATGAATCCTAAATAGATTGAATGAATTCCCACAGAGGTAACGAGCGTATGACAAGACAGGCTTTTGTTCAGAAGGAGAACTGAAACAGCTCATGCCTCGTATTTTTCAAGTTACGGGAAGCCACGAAGTGACAGCGTTTGTAAATAATTCAATTGAATAAACGTCCTTATATGGTTTTGTATTCGTGACTTTCTTGACTAATGCAGGACCGATGATCAATTGTATTTGAATTGTAATTTTACGTGCAAAAATCCGCTCCATAATGATACATTTTTATCAATATTAATTTTCTGCCCAGAGGACAGTTTTATCAAATTACACTCCCTGAACTTACTAAAATATTATTTCCTCCAAGTTTAAACCTAGTTTTCCAGAAGTCACAAACGCTAAAAAATAGTCTCAACACTTTTAATTTCTACCCAATACTTTTCTTTCATGAAGGCGGCAGTTTATGAAGAG
Source organism: Hyalella azteca (assembly GCF_000764305.2). Classification (NCBI taxonomy): domain Eukaryota; kingdom Metazoa; phylum Arthropoda; class Malacostraca; order Amphipoda; family Hyalellidae; genus Hyalella; species Hyalella azteca. The sequence continues at coordinate 47,979 of NW_025940813.1, forward strand.
CTTTTCAGGTCCGTTTAGAGTTCACCTGTCTTCAGGGCTCAGGTCATTATCGTGCTCCTGAACATCCTTCTTTTATAATGAATAGTCAGCACTCAATAGGTTGATGCACATATATATTGTCTAAAAACATTCATTGTTTAACTTTAGATAAAACTTCTTGCCACCTACCTGAGGGAGAGGCCTTTTGACTCTTCTCTGACGTCCTCTAGTGACACAAGCAGTCTCAGGATTCTGTTGAGAGAAGTTCAATGAAATCACGGGTCAACAAGAATAAAATAAAGCTGCAATTAATTCTAGCCGTTATGGATAGAATCATGTTATTCAGGAATTATTAATAGAGTCTCTACCTTGTGGATACAGTAATAGCTTTATCTAATACCCCACATGATCGCCTTGTAGGAGCTAGCAGGCATGCTGGAGAGGGGCTCAGAGATAGTTTAATGGTATTAGATATTAATTTTCGTGAATTTTTTGCCATAAGAAAAGCATAAACGAGCAGGATTGAATGATAGTTTATTCAGAGGGTTCTGGCATGTTCTGTTTGTGTAGACACGACAAGAATTCTTGTTTTTGTATGAAGTTGGTCAATGAAGCCATATTGAGGCTGCCAGCTGTGAGTGAGCCTTTCAATGGAGCTTTGAATGACTTGTATGCTCGCGACGGCGGTGCGATAATCGTGGGTATATCAGACTGGAGCTGCGTTCCTCAGAAGTGGTCTTGTCATGGTTGTTGTAACCCGTTTTGGGGATTGGAATTATCCAGCACCGGACACTTGTCGTACCTGGATGGTCGGTGATGTTTTTGTAGGTGGCAGTGATTGGCGTGGACCAGAGACCACAGGATGTGCAAGGTGCTGGTGGATTACGTGGCTGTTTTCTTGACGTGATTGCCTTCAATGCACGTTTTAGGATCGAAAGAGCATGGCGCTGCAGGTGAAAGTCGAGCCTACCTCATCAGTAAACATCGTTAGGGTGAATTTGCCATTATGTACGTGAGAAAGAAGAATTCGCGATCAATCACTGTTGATATCCGCATGAAACCTCTCGCCCCTACAAGAAAATTCTTTTCCCATTTGAGCATAATTACTCTCGGCGCTAGTCAAGCTATTCTGGAAGCTTGTCTGTATATCCCACCACGAAACTGAAAGAGGGGGCCGCTAACGAGCTATTCACTGCACATTATTATCTAGTTAATAATTTAATGCGACTGATTAGGGTTCTTTGGCAAATCTAGTTGGTAACTTCAGAATCTCGAACCTGTACACAGTGCATTTGCAGCTTGCAACAGCTCGGATGGCGAATTTTATCCACTTTTCCCAGACCAAGAGAAATTCCACATGTATTAATTAAGGGCCAAGAAATTTCAGAGCTCTTTCTCAATAAGCGAGCATTTATCCATGTTCATCTGTGATTATTATTCAAAACTTTGTCCTTGTTACAGCATGCTTCTCTTAACTATTATTAAGCACCACAAAGTTGTGTATGAAATCGATTTCATCCTCAAGTCAAGGATCGCCTGCATTTTCTTAGTTTTTTTGGCTATGTCAACTCCCATTTTAAAGCGATTAAATTTATATCTGCAAAATGAAGTCAGCTGTGCACTTGCGCCTGATCGCATCCATCAAAATCAAGAAGCCGCGCCGAGTTTTGAGAAAAGTTTCGCGCTTGATCGCCAATAAGATAAAACTTATAAGTATGAAGATGGTACTGTTCCCACTTCAAATTAGGAATAAAATTTCTTCAAACCACTATTTCTCAAATGATGGTTCCCATTAATTTCGTTGCCCTTACTTACATCAAACAATGGACTAGTCTACTTCAACGGAGCGGCCTCTTTTCAATAGTCCATGTCGACTGTCGTCAATGTTTCTGACGATATATCACCGAAAAGGAATAGTAATTGATTTCATAGCAGTTTTCATTGCATAATCGCCAATGCATGTTCTTTGGGGTATAGTTTAACAGCCATTCCAAATATTGCAATAGCAATTCCAACTCCTTGTTCGCGAGCAAAATTCAATCAGAAAACTGTTTACCTTTTGGTCTGATCCAATTACGCAATGAGAGCTAATGGTATGGAATCTTCTCGGCTCTATACATGGCTTGTTTCATTTAGCTTAGCGCTGTAATATTTGGAATGATTACTGAATCATCTTCACAATTTGTTATTCTTAACTTCAAACGAAACACCACCTAAGCAGTCATCATTGCTGAGTAAAACCCACTGAATGAGCATCTCTAGTCGTTACTTTCGTTAGAATTAATTTTTTTTTTCGTATATTCTACTAACACAAATAACGGGAAGGTTTCAACGGGACGCCTGTCGGAGACCACCATGCCGTGCTTCGAATGGACTATCATGATACCTTCCCTGAAGAACGTAGCCTACAACACATCTTGACTGTAACGTTATTAGCCGCACGCCACCAGACAGATCACATCCATTGAATTAGATCAATCAGCCCACAGGAAAATAAGCCTGGCATCGTATGGCCCAGCGTCCTCTGCCAACACACGAAAAAATTTTACACCACCCGGACGGAGCGCGCCGGAGCCGTCCGTATCTGTCCCGTGTGTCGGACCAGCCCACGGTCGAACGGCCACGCGTCGTACGATGATAAATTTTGGAACAGAACTATGCTATCTGGAACCTAACCCCAGATGCTGTGAGCTAAAAGTTACGTAATTTAGCGAAGCTGTAGAAGTCGCTCGTCGAAGGATGATAGATTTTGGAACAGAACTATGCTTTCTGAAGCCTAACCCCAATGCTGTGAGCTAAAAGTGACGGTCTGGTGGTGCACGGCAGGATGCACACAGTTCCACCGGCGACCTGGGCTGGTTGGTCACAGTCCGTTGTCCGCAAGTTACAGTTCGAGCTAAAGTCAGGGTATGAAGTGATGATTCGATGCAACGTTCAGTGGTGCATAACCATTACTTTCTGGGCTATTCGCTTCAGAATATGGTGGCGTGAAGCTCCTAATATTTAAAGCAAGATGATGTCACGGGCTGGTTACCGACGGTTGGCTTAATCATCATCCGGAAATATGCTAGGCGTTCCATTCAAGGCTGATTGGTGCACAAATTTGGTGGTGCACGGCTGCGTACCCGGTTTCAACCAGGCTTTTCATCCTTCTATGAGCGTCAAAAAAACTTGCACGCCACAATAGAAACGCGTTCCCTTCGTCATGAGGTCCTTAGTATACTTCAACAGTTGAGTGAGGTATAGGTGTTAAAATTTGTAAGTTTTTAACCAGCAATTCTTGTGACGAACTGAACTCTGATTCTTTCCTCGTGACCCAAAATTTAAAATTTTCAGCAATACGAAAACGGCTTTCGAGTAGTTCGCTAGTTAGGTGATTCATGCATGTGTATGTCAGGTCACTGTAAGTGTCGCCTTATTCTGACAAATTTCAGTCTAGGCCTCAAACTCTCTTAAATAGCTTCAAATATGAGATTTATAGTTAATAGAACCATAAATTAATATTTATGGTTCTATTAACTTTCCGACCCCTGCGAACGAGTATTCAGATTAAAAAATCATTACCTGCAGAAAAGGCTGCAGTACAATAAGGCTTCGTTCACGCCACACCGCCAGTCACGGTCTAGTCCAACATTTTAATGCATTTCTATAGAAGCATTCACACCTGCCGTGCAAAACAAGTGCCATGCCAGGCACGGTCCAGCCGTGAAAAAGGCGAAAAATATTTTGACCGACCAGAAAGGAAGTGACTGCAGTGTTGCCAACTATTTTTTGCCGGTTATACCAGATTTTCAGCTCAACATACCCGATTTTAGCAAATAGGCCAGATTAAAACTATCCATATCCGACACAATCTCGACTCTCCAGATTTATGACATCTGATACGGATTTATAATAATTAGCAACGCTGCGTGACTTGCGTGGTTCGTGATACGAAATGAACTGAAATGAGGATGACCCGTATAGGGCTTAACAAGTTAACACGTGGCTGCACCTGGCACGGAACGGAAAGCGACTGGCAAAGTGGCAAGTGTCTGGCACGTGCCCTCACTGCCCTGCAGTATGGTGTGAACAAAGCCTAACATCAAGATTATAATTTGTTTTATTTAAATATAAACATGACAATGGAGTTACAGTACTTGTAGCCGCGCGGTGACAAGCGAGCCAGGAAGACCTAGTCTGATGAGAGGTAGCGGATGGAGTTAGGAGATTAGCATCTTAAGGGGGTCCTGGTCTAGCATAGAGAGCACCAGAAGCAGAAAACGCATGACTGAAATTTAGGGTATTTAATTTTCATACCGAAACAAAATGCTACCTTATAAGGACGATGAATGTAATGTATACAGGAGTAGCGCCCGGCTTTCTCCGATGAACAGGTTGAAGTCTTCAATAATGGAATTTAGTCATTATAGAAAAGATATGAGTGTTATGAGACCAACAGCAATCGACTGTCCCCACGCTGTATTTATTTTAAGTAAGACGAGAAGAACACATGAGTATTGTCCAGCCTTCTCCTAGAGACTTGACTAGGTATCACTTTCTATTTATTAGAAATAGGACGTAGAAGTAAGCAAGAATATTTTTTGGCAACATATGGAGGAACTTTTCTGTCACCGTAGTTTATTTCATTATAAAAGGACTGTCTAGAATTGATGAGTGTTGCTTGGCCTGCATTCTCTAACCGTCGTTCACATGCCGCTGCGCTCGGTGGTCGCGCTATTTGCAGGGCTCTTCAAATTAGTTGAAGGAGGTTCACGGCAGCCTTCGAATGTCGGTCGTTACGCAGTCGGGGCCCTGCTTATTCGACACTTAGGAGTCGCTTGCGCCGCTCAAAACTCGCACAGGCTGACCTAAATGGGCCATCTCTGAGCGACCGGTCAGCTGCCCGGACCTCTGCCCTGCAAATCATTATCCTATCGAGTTAGCTCGCGTGAAAGATTCTATTTGTAAATGTATTAATTTTTACATTTCCCGGCGCCTGCGATGATTTTAAAACACAGGTTCAGATTTTTGTTTATTTCGATAAACCTCTGGATAAAGGGGCGCATGCCGGAAGCCAGCTTTGCCAAACTTCACACTTAGTTCATATTCCTTTCCGTAGGTAAGAACGCTTGAGTGTATAACGGCTTATGAAGTCAAGTGCTCAAAGCCATAGCGCTGTATGTCTACAGCCACAAAATAAGCATGCATCTGGCCAAACCTCCTCAGGCCTAACCTATACGAGCTGCAACCTTTCTTCGCCCAAAACAAACCTGAGCGGACCTAACCTAACCTCATTGGCTGCAAGAAGTTAGAAAAGCGTTCCAAGTGTGCTGGTACAGCCAGTCATTGGCTGCAAGAAGGTTGTGAGCCAGGACAGCATGAATAGATTAGGTCAGAAGAGGTTAGGCCGGAGTAGATACATCCAGATGGGGAACTGCCTGCTTATGAGCGAGCATGCTTAAGCATTGGCTGAAGAACAAGGCACTATTATCGTTCAGCAGTGTGTTGCTTGTCTGGATTACGGAGTTCAAGTGTAGTCTGCGACTTCTACTTCTGAGGCTGAGTAAAGTTAATGCGTGATGAAGCTAGGCGTCGGCTCCAGGGCTTATTTAAGAGTAAAATTTGTGGCCTACGGCTGCGCCCCCTGGATAAATAAATCCATTCTGAGGTCTCTCTGTGTGAAAGATGGAACTTATTCACGATACATTACACTAATGGTCCACTCTCAGAACGCACTATTAAACTCAAGAAGAACTTCTGTCACCTAAATCTATACAGATTAAACTTTACATGAATAAATTCAAGGTTATACAATAATGGAGGGTATTTGCCTTACTTTAAACTATTAAGTTTCGATTGAGCACACAGTACACACCTGCTCATTGTTGTAGCTCAGACCAAATGATTCTAGCAATGACTCTTTACTTTTCCGGCTCAATCCTATAACAACATTGCACTGACGCCTGATTGATTTTGATTAAAAAACGTCAATCATCACAACACATATTTCCCTATTCTATATTATAAAATTTTTTCCTAGTTTTACCATAATTTTCCGTGGGAAAATTGTGCGGATTAACTACAATCTTTCTTTGTGTACTTTTTTTAGAAAATGATTTATTTAATCGAAATGAGCGGCCTGATTGCGAGTCCATAATAAGTGTTCTTACGAGTCAATATTTATATTATTTGTGTTCTTGCGAGTAAAGGGATTGTGTGTAATTCTTATCTTGGTGTGTGACAGGCATACATATGTTCACGCTTGTTTTCCGGCCTATTTCATTGTTAAAATCTAATTGCCTACAGGACGACCTCTATATTATTAAAAAGCCTGCAAGTAACTCAGTTCCTAAATCTCCGTGGAAAAGAGAACTCAGGCATTTCATAACAATAGACAAACATTGTAAAAAATATAACTCAGTACTTTCTGCAGTGAGTGACAGAGAGCGCATTTTCTCGTCGACGAAAACGTGAAGTCACGGACAGACGGATAGACAGACTGACATGACGAGCACAATAGGGCATTTTTCCCTTTAATGAGAAAATGCGCTAAAAATAGATTTGCCGCTCCGATTTTAGGGAATTTGAATTTGTTATTTTTATAATTTTGCGTTTTTTGTATTTTTGTAATTTTTGTTTTCAGTTTAGAAATGAGGAAGTTAGATTTCTAGATTATATCCCGTCCTAGGCAGTCCCGAATTTGAAATCGCAGAGTCAAGGTGTGTTTCAACTTGGTTATTAGTTTGTTCCTGTGTTTTACATTTAGTGGTTATTCCGAGATGGTCTTTTTCTTGTTATATTCTGTAAAGTTGGATTATTTATTCATGAGAAGCGTTTGTTCATACTTTGTCTTATGTTCGTTTATTTGTTACTTTAGGTTATTTATTTTTTGTTCTTTTCCTATAGGAGAGTTTGGAAACACGGATTCAAGAGAGTGATTCCGGAAGTGTCTTCTACTGCACGCTATAGTTGGGGTCCACGTAAAAGTACTTTAAGTCCGGCTGGTCGAACCTGGGTGACCCCAGCACCGAAAACCTTACATTTATGTGAATCAAGTAGGTAACTTTAGAATTTAGATGATCACGAATGAATTTTTCACTTATAGTAATCTATTCAAGAGTTTCAGCCTAAATTTGTGAATATTTAAGTTATTATTCCACCCATGATCGTTTTTTCGATATAAATTTGAAAATACCAAGATTATTGTTCCAACAATGATTGTTTTTTTTTTTTCAACATAAATTTTCAAATACTAGGTATTGTTCCACCCATGATTGTTTTTACAACATATATTCACAATTCCTTCAGTATTGCAATTTATTTATAAACAAAATTTTCAAGAGACTCCGTTTGACGCATAGCTCATTGTTGATGCTTGCTCTCCTGACGCCGCTTGGCAAAGAAATGGCGCTAGTATCGCGGCTGCGACTCATGAATCTCCGGCACGGAATTGATAGCAGGGAGTCCAGACGCGCATTCTCTAAACGCCGCAAATAATAGCTTATTGACTGTCCCTTGAAGGCAATAATTCTGCGATAGGGCCAAGTTACTGCGCTGCCTTATCAGCACATTAGACTCGTCTCGGACGGAACGATCTTGCTCTGCACAACGGCGCATTGGTGCGTAAGGCTATTAGTCATTATGGGCCTTCGCCCGCCCGGCCTGCGCCCAGTCTTATATATGGTACACTTATTCTTTAAGTATCATGATTCGCTTATTGCTAATGATCCCATCGGTCATACGCTGTAAAAGTTCTCTTCTGAAAATTTATTGCAGATGGCATTATTGTTGTATCCCAATTCAGCCGGATAAAATTCAATAGGATTAGATTGCAGGACGCAATTATGATTTTATACATAGTCAATACCAGATGAAAAAAATTCTTATCCTTATTGATATTCAAGTCACCAATATTAGTGCTATTGATGCGCTGCTGATCTATTTGTGCTACTGGTTTAAATTCACCGGCGCCTTTCACATGTGCTTCGGATTATAAGAGAGATTTTTGTAAACTTTTATAAACCATAACGGACCAAAGTTCTGAATCAATGAGACTGGTTTTATGGTTTGATATTCATACCACGAAATTTTATGTTTCTGTATACCCAATATTTTTGCTGCAGTAAAATCGACTTTCGGAGACAAAAGTTTGGATTATGACAGCAAATGAAGAAGCAAGTGTAACTACGAGTACTTAATGTCAACTACTCGCGTAGACTTAGCTGCTTCGCCTCAAAGTTTTCTTTGATCATAGCTTCGTTGTAACTGCACTATGCTAATAATTTTTATGGATGTTTCTCGATCGGACGCAAAGTTTTGTCATAGTATAGCAGTTAACTATCCGTCCGTGAAACGCTGCACGAATGATCTGAAGAAAATTTAAATAAATTTCTCTCTCTTTCTGGTTCACAATTACAATTTTACCAGGAAGTGAAATTATTTCGTCCAATGTTTCTGATTTCCTTCGTATTCTTCATCATTAAAAAATGTCATATCAAACTTTATAATACAAGTTTTGCATTTCCTCTGAAATATCTATATTCTTTTCAGGATGAGCACAGAATTAGCGGTAAATCGTTGCTGTGTCAGTTCCTGCACGGTTACATTATTTTAGATATGCTGCGGGAAGGAATTAAATAATTTTTTCCCACAGAGCATGGCATAAACGTTAAACATTTTACCTAAAAAATATGACTGTTGATGAGCCATGATCGCCTATACAGATCATTGAGGATACAAAGATATACCTTTTTATGTTTATATTAATGAAAATTACTCGTAATCAAGGGAAAATGTAAGCTGCCTGACCGTAATCTACTAAAGCATTACCAAAATTTTTTTTTGTAACTTCCTGTCAGTAATAATACGTAAGTGCCGTGAAGTTAGTAACTCTATTTCACTTCTGGCATCGGAAATTATATTAAATATGCTTCGGTTGAGGTCTAATTTTCATTACCACTTTGGGCAACGTGTAGTTATTATTTACTTCTCCGGAAAATAAGTTTATATTATATAAACTCCGTGAAACGTGTGATTATTACATATCACTCCAGAAAAGGTGTGTAATTATTATATACCACTTCGAACGACGTTTAATTATTATATACAACTTTGCTTTTATGTCGGCAGTTTATGATGGACATTGGAAGTTTTTTGGGTCAATGAGAACATAAAAGTCAGGCTGCTACGTACTTTCTGGACATGAAGTGGAAAAAGATTCAGTTCTACGTATTCGACGAAGCGCTTATAAACTTTGTTCATTTTGTGGGGCAGGGTTTCTAGTGCCACAATCACTTGGCCGACAGTAACAATTATGAAACAACTTTCAGTTCAGTAAATATGTGGTAAAAATCGTGACCAAATAATGAGAGCGAGATAATCCATTAATTGGTATGCTATTCGTCTTGAATTGTGGAAAAATTCTCTCAACTTTTTTTTGGGGGGGATAATGTTTGAAGACGTATACATCGGTCGACAAGTTGAAAAAAATTATTCAATCCGGTCACCCAGGTTCGGGCAGCCGTACTGCAAGTGTTGCCCTCAACAAAGGCTTGCAATAAGAGACACTTCCGCAAATCCACTCTCTTTTGAATCTGGATTTCCAAACGCTCCTAAGAGGAAAAATAGCAGAGAATAAATAACCTAAAGTGATAAATAAAGAAATAAAAGACAAAGTATGAACAAACGCTTCTTATGAATAAGTTAATCTAACCTGTACTGAATATAAGGAAATAAATAACACCTTGCAATAATCACTGAATGTAAAACACAGGAGCAAACAAATAACTAAGTTAAAACACATCTTGACACTGTGGGTTCATATGCGGGACTGAGTAGAACGGACTATAACCTACAAATCTAACTTCCGAATTTCTGAACTTAAAACAAAAATTTCAGAATCATAACAATATTAAATCCTATATTTCCCTAACAATAAAATCTTACAATGTTAGAGATATTCTGCGTGGTCACTGGTTATGAAATAATTTAGTGGTAAAAAAATTAGTATAGAGCATGCAAGGTTTGCGAAAATTTTAAAATGAAATCTCCCTGAAATGAAATATCTTGCGGTGGTAATAGTTCTCTTTCACTGCATTCATCCTGCGAACTAACTCATTATGAGATTTCAACCAGCAAAAAAATTGTCGTTATGGACAATATCATCAACGAGCAAAATCTTTTATTCATCCACGCTTCTGTCTTACTATTCGCGCCGTCCGGATAAGAGTCAATGCTTCATTTCCGAAGCGCTTCCGAAGGAATAGAATACCCCATCTCATATAATATATTTTTATTCGGAGCATAATTTCATAAATTTAAGATTCACGTGAAGTGCGATTCATAAAATCACTGCTATTGAGCGAGCCCAGACTTCGGTTGCATTCGTAAATCAGACTCACATTGAGAGATAACTTTACATTGAAACGCTGTCGACATGAAGCGTCACGACGTCTCTAGAAATGTAACCAAAAATATCAAGTTCTAAATTTTGGAAAGCGCATGATCTATGCCAAACTCAATAGAAGTATAATGCATATGATTTTAGATGTACTATCTTATATTACTATGTTGGTCTTCGTTTACAAGCACCAAGGCCCATTTTAGTTTGAGAGCGTTTTTAGAAATATAAAGTCACAGAAAAGAGTTTTTGCATTCAGGCGTAAGAACTGCAATCGAAACCTTCTACAAAAGATTCGAAAAAGCTACTTAACCTTATTATGGTAACATCAAATCGTTAATGAAGTAAATCGCGTGAAACATAAGCTGACATTCAGTAGAGGAGTTAAGATAATATCACTACGATAACGATGTTTGGCACGAGGCAGAACTCGCGTTATGATGTAATCTCGTCGCCTACAAATTATGCCTTTCATATGTGGATGAGTGAAAAAACGGTTTTGTGTTTAATTCATCACTTTACACCTTACTAAGTTTATAAAATTGCTGGAGAAGCAATCTGTCAGAAAACGGTCAACAATTTTTTCGTCGTGGCTCTGAGAGGTTAAAAAATATTTCTGTTTGAACAGGAAATAATCCTTCACATCTTCACATGCTCCAACCATATTGTTGACATTGACTTTAAGAAAACATTCGAACGGTTGTCTCCTTGAGATCGGAATTTCCTCTTCGCCAGCGAGAACTGATTACTTCCGAAACCAAGTAGCAAAATAAACTAAAAATACTTGCAGAGTAAGCAGAGTATAAATATAAAATAAACAGTACACTTTAAGTTAGACCGAATAATTTTTTGAACAAATGAATGCACATTATAGCTATTACAAACACTAGTCCAATGAGGTAAAGTTACTAAAAAAGGACGATTCTTCTAATAAATTTGAAAAAAATTTAATCTCATTAGAAATTTCCTGAGTGTTGTTATAATAGGATTATTGCTTTTTACTCAGTTTAATGGATAAGAAATAAATCCGGCGTATAAAATATAACTGTCCCCGAGGGTACCGGACGATATAAAACTTGCAGTACCGCGCAAATGGCGCTTTATAAAATGGAGCTTGGGACGGGAAGCCAAAAGTGTGATAATCTTTAGGGTTCAAGATAATCTTTTCTGTTAACGCTGAACGGTCGCTTGCAGCGGTCGGCGATGTCATTTATCAGCGCATCAGAACACTTATGGGAATTAAAGAAGTGCCAGTAACACTCGTTCTTTTCTGCCCAGATTGATGACTTTTTTCTGGCACTACCGGGATCATTTATATCGACAAAGTTGTAAGCCAAAGAGTAAAATGCTCGCTCGGGCTATCAATTCCGAGAATTTTGCAGCAACAACGTGACCATTTTAACATTTCGACACTTTAGTCCTCAAGTTGGTTTATGTGAGTGTGGAATATGTGTAATTTTCTGACGCAAGCTTTATCGATCATGTGTCTTCATATATTATTTTATCATGAAAGATCTTGATTACAATTATTTTCTTTCTTTGTTGTTCATTTACGAATCTGAAAACAGCCAGAAACATGATTCGACTTGAAGATTCCACCAGCTTTGATTTAGGCTTGTTAATAAATAATATCAAAAGATCCACATTTTCGTAATGAAATGCAGATTATTTAAATTGTTTTCTAACAAATTCACGTTGTATTGCAACAATAAAGTATTGGACGCAAGCAGCGCGTGAATAAGTGTGCTTGTTGGTTGGCATTCAAATTAGGCACAAAGAACAGCATCAATCAAAATTTCTTTCATTAATACGAATACGTAAATTTTATTAACATTTGCTGGGCATCGATATTAGCTCGAAGAAGTTGCTTTTGCATAAAACAAATACTGCTATATATGATACTTCAGATATTTAGTCCATGTTATTTGTAAATGCTGTATATGCACTTACTCATACTTACTATATAGTTACCAAAGAACTTACGGAGCAGGTTCCTCCTAGCTGTCATATTAGCCAATAAAGTAGTTTCGATTTTTTAATTAAATGTCAATTGAACATATGAGAAACCGATGAAAGAACAAGGTTTAAGGGGACCGGCTACCCTAAACTTTTCAATTTTGGCGTTTTCCGGTTTTTGTGCTCATCTGGAAGCTGGAATTCTGCTCTTTCCAATTGCAACACTGCCATCGCTGTACGCCAATATTTACGTTCATGACGTCTCTTTAAAGGGAAGCGGGTGAGAGAGTTCTTTAACTAATTAGATGTAAAGTAATTAGCTGCTGAAATCTTTGAATATAGTTTCTACTTGAGTTGTGCTGCAGTTACATGCTTAGTCTCATCTTAAAGCTGACATTCTGAGCTTTCCAACGATACTACTGCGATCCATGTACGGCAATATATACCTAAAAATTTGATGATCATTTTTTTAAATTTCTGTCTGGTTCGTTTTTTATATGGGGGAGAAGGGGGGGAGGGGGGGAAAATGAGAAAAATGGGATAAAACGCGCATAAAAAAAACTAAAGGGAAAATGAGAAAAATGATCATCAAATTTTTAGGTATGGTCCTTACAAACCGAATGATACGTGTCTCGATGTTGTAGGATGATATGTGTAAGAGGAGATAGATTTTCTAAAGTACCCCTTTTTAGCCGTTTTCTATGAATTTCACGTTTTCTATCAATTTTTTCGAAAAATTTGGCCAAGCAAAATGTTCTTATTTTTACATTTTACGTATGTATGCGAAGTTTCATGATGATCGGATAATAACTGTAGAAGTTTTTCCGGAGGGTTGTCGGTCCCCTTAATCAAGCTAATTTTTTCCAAACTGACTTCAATAATTAAATTCAATAAATAATCATCATATTTATAATTCGAATACAATTGAAAATTATTTCAAAACTGAAGTGAAGCTGAATTAATCAAAGTAGGCCACAAGCTTGATTTTATAAGAGCAACCATTACTGCAAATGGATACTTAAAAATTTTAGTTAAAACACATCAAACTATTATATGTGCGTCTTAATTACTTTTTAACTGAGCAAATTTGCAATAATTGTTGCAGGTTATTTGATACGTATTATGCGTTAATATTTTGCAAACTAAAATCCATTGAGTTCCAGTGAACAGTGCGAATATTAGTGCCAATAGAACCAAAAAAAGATTCCTAGCGTTGTAAATGTTCCTAATTTTGCCTTTTACTCATTGAATCACATGCATCACTGCAATGGTGACTTTCCTGCTGAAATTGAGTTTAATAATATGTTTGTTTTTTATATATTATCAGCCAAGGCAATGACATACTCGAAGCTTCATATGCATATGTACCCTACTTCTGTGGGCTCATCGAGTCGAATATGTGCGATGTTTTTCACGCTGAATTTGTTTATTCGGTAATTTGACGTCAACCTTGCTTAGCGCGTGGCATCGTGCATGCCTCTTTGGTCCTGAAAGTTTAATGAAGTCCAACTTTGATCCATTACCAAGTTTGTCTAATCTGAGCTTGAGTCGATATCTTGTTAAGGATGCCGCTGCATAGACAAAACACCATTGAAAATCATCCACTAACCAAGGACGGCCGACCATTTACCTCCTTCTGGCCGCCGATAATCCATCAAATACTAGCAATCGGAAGTTATATAGCGACTGGTCTTATGTGAGCGTCGTGCATGATTTGTCGACAGCTGTCTACGTTGCAGCGCGACTGGCTTCCATGGGGCTAGAAACTCAAATATATTGACTGGCTTCATTTGTGGTGGATTGTTGCTTCAATAATATGGCTGGGTGTCTTTACTGAAATGAGAATATATATACTATAATGCCAATGGCTATAATGTTGTTATGTCTGATTTTAGAAACGAATGTCAACACGTTGTTGAAAAATTGCAGCTCGACTGGTCTCAGCTTGAACTTGTTGTAATGCAGACACGGAATTCAACATTTGTCTGTTGGCAAACGCATCAGCATATTTTTTACTCAATATGTCAGTCGCTATATATATAATGGCACAGATGTCCGGTACGTAAACAACTAAAACTGTTGAGTAAAATATGCATTTCGGTGTCGCTTAATCTTCAATTCACATTATTTTATGAATTTAGAGAAATTTCAACTTTTACGGAAGTACGTACAGGTTCGTGGAAAGACTCGCTTATTGATATTATAATTGATAATTGGTTGTCATTGCTTTTTTTGGTACATGTGAGCAGAGATGAGAAATTTGAGCCAATGATTTAATTAGTCAATCATTTCATCTCACAGAGAACAAAGCGCTCAAATTGCGGGGCGATTTTTGAGCGATTTTTCTGTATTTTAGATAAAATTATCTTAAATAACAACAACGTAAAGTTTTTTCGAAATCTCATATCGAGAAGTTAGGCTACGTATATGCCGGGAAAATGATCGGCCAACATAAAAAAAGAGGTACAAATTCATAAATTTTTAGTAAGCATACCCGCGTGATGAATAATTAAAAAAGTGAATTTTGAGTGCTTCGTAAATAATTTTTTTATTCTTTCCATAAACTTGAAATAGCAGATAGTATTAGACTACTAGAATTTCCTAACTGCCTTTAGTAACAGCGACTGTGGGATTTTAATAACAAATGTTCATCAATGATTTCTACAGTTGAATGGGAAAATTTAATCATTTGATTTCAACCCCTTCTCCGAAAGTTGTCATCCATTATCTAATCATGGAAGATAACCGATTTCTTCCTGACAAACTATAATTGGTTTGTCAAAGGCCACTTTGCATGGCTATTGATTGATCTGTTTGAAATCACACATTATTTTTTAACAGTGCACTCCTTTCCTTCAATTACACCTGCAGGGAAACGTTCCTTAAGAGCAATTGGTCGAATGGCAATCAAGGCATCATTCTTATAGACTGGATATGAGCTGCTAAGACGGCCATTAGTCAGGAATTCTTCGGTAACAGCCTGCGCTGTGCTAACAAAAGCCTTCAGATTCACTGGGATTCGACAGACTCAAGCGCTCCCTTAGGTCCATTAGATGAATTAATCGTAAGGTGACAATTCTACAGATCTGAGGGAAGCTCCTTAGTCCATGCTTCTGCTGCTAGCGTGGCTTCAAAAGAAACTCATCGCTACTGGGGAAACGAGGACTCTAAAGGTGGAGGAAATTTCTACTTCACGAATGTTCGTTCAGAAAGGCATAGACAGAATAATATTACTCGTTTTTAAAATGACATTCAATTTTAATCTATCTATGTGTTAACACAGTCTCCATAATAGCTAATATCAATTCGGCAATTGGTTGCATTTTTATGCTTTAATGCTACGTATTTCATCTTAATATACGTTTCGTACCCATAAGTTTACACTCCTAATATCTTCATAATTTTGCTTTCCAAATCAG
Organism: Hyalella azteca; assembly: GCF_000764305.2. Lineage (NCBI taxonomy): Eukaryota > Metazoa > Arthropoda > Malacostraca > Amphipoda > Hyalellidae > Hyalella > Hyalella azteca. The sequence goes on from NW_025940813.1 coordinate 63,714, forward strand.
TACACGTCAGTAAGGTCCAATTAAGTCTTAACATTTCTTTTTCATTTTATTCGCCAGTTAACTGCGCCGTCAAGATTGCTAACTCTTACAGCTACTTTTCGCATTCAAAATGAGCAATATTGGCGTGCTTGACATGCGGTGATCTTCAAATGATGAAAAATACCTTGACTTATCTTCAAGAAGCTTGAGGTTTTATCCCAAGCAATATTCGGCAATCTCAGCCATCGAATGGCCTAATTTTTCAGTTCATTTCCAAAAGTCAGCGCCATTGCAGACGGCGATGAGAATGCAGCCGAGGCCGTGCAGATCAAAGGATTAGTATTTTATGTCCTCGTGTTTTGTTGGGTGGTCCTTGCGTGCCGGTGTGTGCCGAAACATTGTGTGCAGGCAGGAATAACGTCATTGGTTTCCATGTATTGTGAGAGTATATATTAAAAGAAAACGTTTTGCTGGTCTTAATGACGCTTCGACATAGATGGGTTTAATTATCAATGCAGGTACTGCCATGAAATGTCCTTTCGCACTTGTTTAAATGAAAATATTTGTTTTTCACGATTAACGGTTGAATTGATATTTGAAGAGCTGTTGCGGATTTTGGGATCGTACCATCAAAATCTAAAAAATAACCTTTTGCTTATCAAATTTTACAGTAATTTTCTCTTTTTTAGATGGTACTAACTGCACCTACGAATTAGATACTGAAGACGAGATTGTAGCCCCAAAAATATAACTTTGAGAAAATAACGTTAACAAGAGAAATCTTTATTAGGTAGAAAGTAGAAATGAATATATTACAATTTACAACATTATAAAGATCCCATAGTGTATAAGTAATACGAGACAAGTGAAAAATAGAAATAAATCGGAATAAAGGGATTTCAACAATAATTGATTCAAATAACAATAGGATGGCGATCAGAAAAACATTCTAATTACAAATATATGCGCACATGTTGTCAGAGATGCATTAGCTGTTAACGGCCGGCATCCCGCCCTAAATCCTGCTCTGAGGCCTCGATAAAACCGTCCTGATGGCCGCTACCAGTGCCACTACGATGGCATTTCCTGGCACGAGGCGCTGCCAGGGAAATTTATTTAAGACGAAAGATTTGTGCAATTATTATACCAGGTATTCATTGACCAAAATGCGGAATTCAATCCTAAATACTGATGACTGTGTTACCCCTCTAGAATGGGATAATTTGGCATATTACTCTTAGATACCACTTGTACAAAGTAACAGAACTCGACTTAAACCTTGAAAAGCTCAGATAGCAAAAAATGCATGTAGAGATATTATAATCAAAGCACTGGAACATTTAAACAAAGTCCAACCCAAAGAAGAAATAAGATACTCGGTGCCAAAAACACCGACGCTCCCGCGTTGATGGACAAAAAGTGAGCAACCAGTGAGAGAAAATGGCAAGCAAAGGCGATACTAACCGACTTGTACATCAGAGCAAAATTCGCACTTAGGGAGAACTTTTATTGAAACTCATACTTCTCAGTTAGAAATGTGCGTCCTAAAGAGAGGTTCTCGTAAATAAGAAATCTGTTGTACGTGCAATTTTGCGCCGATGAAATCGTAATTTTAACCCCATGATGATGATTTTTAACCCCCTGAATGCAACGTATCATTCATCGAGAATGCGCAGCCCTATCGTGTATGCTTTACCTGATTAAACAGCTACCGTGAATGCATTATACTTGAGTAATACTGATTCAGAAGACCGAAGTTACATATGGGTTAGAAGGAAGCTTTGTTCTGATACAGACTTTGCTGATCAAAATATTGTATCGGATTGTGGAATTATAATGTTTATCAACAACTGTTGGCATAAGTCTCTTAACTTGAGCTGAGTTGACATTAAAGTGGAAAGTAGAACAACCAAGAATGCAAGATGTCATTGCGCTTCCGGTCAATGAATATAAAAGGATTAATTCTGGCAAAATCAGGAATTCGAATTGCAAATGATGATTTTTTTAGTCTTAGAAATCCCAAGTAATCGATAATCGGCAAGTCAACTTAATATCTATAGACCGTACAAAATCCCCAATAATCCGTCAAACGGAGCGGTTCGTAGGGAAAATATTTTCACAGCGAACAAGGGATAATTTTTTGTTTTAATGCCTTATTTCCAATGAAAAAACATGTATATTTTCCTCCATTTTAATTTTAATTGTTTGACTTGGCTTTTACTTCAAAAATTTCATGATGTCATCAAATGAACTAACATTTAATTCATTTCTATCAACACGGGTACACAATCTCTCATTTTAGCTCTGAACATCGAAATCAAGTGTGTTTTATCTCAATAAAATCATTCATTTTAATGATCACAGTCGTTTTCTCCTGAAAATTTTCACTGTTAACATTTGCTTGAAGTTTTAACTTGTCCTCGGAAAATTTCGAATCACTCTCTGGGTTTCAAAAACACTCGCCGTTTAGCGTCCGAACAAATTCTACCTTACAAAGACACTCAGGCGCATACGATGAAAATCTGGCACTTTGGTTGGAATGTCGGCGGTTATACACGCCCTAAAATCCCAATATTCAGGTCCGGGCTTCTTCCAAAATTCAATTTTGAGAAATCAGCATCGAGGGTTTGTGGAAGATATCGTTTAGGCGCGCTCAGAATTTCCGAGGAAAACGACGGTCGACCTCACGATTGCGATGAGCTAATAAGACAAAATTACGACCTGTGTAACACGGCAACGGCATCCATTACGACTGACTTCCGGGCGCCGGCCACCCTGCGACTCCAGCTGTGACAAGGCTCCACTGGAGGCTAAAATGGTGCTGACAGGCTGCAAGTCTCCACTGGAGGCAAAATGGAGCGACAGGCTGCAAGTCTCCACTGGAGGCTAAAAGGGAGCGACAGGCTCCAAGTCTCCACTGTAGGCAAAATGGAGCAACAGGCTCCAAGTTTACACTGGAGACAAAATGGAGCCGGCATGCTGCAAGTCTCCACTGGAGGCAAAATGGAGCGACAGATTCCAAGTCTACACTGGAAGCTAAAATGGAGCTGGCAGGCTGCATGTCTCCACTGGAGGCTAAAATGGAACTGACAGGCTCCAAGTCTCCACTGTAGGCAAAATGTAGCAACAGGCTCCAAGTTTACTCTGGAGGCAAAATGGAGCCGGCATGCTGCAAGTCTCCACTGGAGGCTAAATGGATCGAAAGGATCCAAGTCTACACTGGAGGCAAAGTGGAGCGAAAGGCTCCAAGTCTCCACTGGAGGCAAAGTGGAGCGACAGGCTCCAAGTCTACACTGGAAGCTAAAATGGAGCTGGCAGGCTGCAAGTGTCCACTGGAGGCTAAAATGGAGCTGACGGGCTTCAAGTCTCCACTGGAGGCATAGTGGAGCGACAGGCTCCAAGTTTACACTGGAGACTATATGGAGCCGGCATGCCGCAAGTCTCCACTGGAGGCTAAATGGAGCGACAGGCTGCAAGTCTCCACTGTAGGCCAATCTGGAACCGGCATGCTGCAAGTCTCCGCAATTAGCTGCATACAACGTTTTCAGCAGCAATTTTTAACCCTCAGCTCACGACAAAAGTAGCTGGATGATCTCACCCACTTTAGACTCACGCTGCTTCAATCCCCTAACGTTAGCATCCACGTGCTGTAAAAATTGTCTCTTTTCTCTAATTTTCTCAACTTCGCACGTTGTAATGGTTCCCTCAGGTATTATTAAACTATGATCAATAAGATTTGGATCTTCACTCCAACTTTAACTCCATTCACTCCTGTTTACAATTGCAGGCTCCATGCGCTGCAATTCTTCACTCCAATTTTCCTCTGTTCATTCCTGTTATATTCACTTTTTCAAATGCAAGCTCCATGCGCTGCAATTCTTTACTCCATCTTTTGCTCCGTTTACCCCTGTTTCACTCCGTTGTACAATTCACTGCAACTTTTACTCCGTTCACTCCTGTAATACTCACTTTTGCGATACAGACTTCTAGCAAATTACGAAGTAATTTTGCAAATTTTACTCTCCAAAAACCGCAAATTTTCTCGCTAAGCGTCCTAGAAAGAAAGAACTGCCGATACGAAAACCGAAGCCACTGCAAGCCAGGCTGAAGCTTCTGGCTTTCATGTCTATCCTGGGTTTATGAAAGAAGAAAGGATATTGTGGAAATGTTTTCACAGAAATTGTTCATGCCGTTTCATCAACTTCCTTTTACTCTTCCAAAAACAAATGAAAATTCGGAACATTCAACAATCTTCTGTTGTTTTTAAGTATTTTTAGTCCTTAAAAAGACACAACTCGCTACCGGAGAACCTTATTTCTAGTTCTAAAGTCACATTCAAATGTCACTTAACTCTGTAGAATTTGTAAATGATGAGCAACAGAGATCTTTTGGGAACAAAAGCAATTTCAATAAATAAAAGTTAATGAAACATCATTTGAGTATTCTATAATTTTCTTATCGTATATTTCTGATTTTATAACGAGTTATTATCAAAAATGCACTTATAAATTATTTTTTTTCTTTCAAATAAATCAACTCGAACATTGGGTATTTTTTATCGTGTTATCTTTTCACTGTCTTTCATAATACCCAACATAGTAAGTCGATGCCGAGGCTCAACCCTGCTCCCAATGTAGCATCTGATCTCGAAAACCAGAAATCAAATGTAGAAAAGTGCGCGTTTCCTCTGACTCCGAAACCCCATATTTTCCAACGTTTTTTTTTTCCTCTGGATAAATTTAGCAATAAATTGTTGTGTCCCCTAAAGAATGGGGACCCTGTAAGGCCATTAAATTGGATTTCATGCACATCGTCAATCACGTAAGATTTTGGTGCAATTCATTGCACGTAATAAATAGCAGGAAGACCCATCCTTGGTGTACAGGACTGGGACTTGGGAACCGACACGCGCGGCCGCAAGCGCTGTGGGCAGATAAGGAAACGGCCATTAAGATAGCAGCATCGTGAGAAATACCGTGCCTTCGATACAAGATTTATGAAGGCATCTCCAAACTGCATATGAGACCCAGCAAGCCCAAGACTCTTGCCTTGGTCCTCAATTGTTATTCCCGCTCGCGATACGAGCAAACTTGCCGAGCAAATGATGAAGACTAACGACCGAACATGCGAGCCCAAACGTTCCAATAAAACTCACAATTCGAACTAAAGAATCTCGATCGCTTATTTGTAACGTTTAGAAGGTTTCCAACGACTTTATGGAGCACTTTGTGCGAAAGTTTCGACAGCTCCGTTCATTAGAATTTTAAAAGGCATGGAATCTTTTGTTACCACGCAGTCAGTTGCGTCCTTATGAAGTAGCTGATCCAGAATTTGTCCATTCCCAACTTTAACAAATGTCACCGGATGTAACAAAGCTGCAAGATGGCCTGAAAATTTGAAAGACTTTGCACTCAGGTGTAATATATGAATGATATGTAAGCTGATAAATTTCTGCTGGCTTTCTGTCCTTTCGGAAATTTAAATGACATAATTTTAAATTTTATGTTATTTTTTAATTAGTGAGCTTGAATGTAAGTTAATTGAAATAAATTAATACATTTTAATACATAGTAGCTGCTTATAAAGACTTTCTACTTATTATAAGCTTGGTATCAACTGGCTACTTAAACATACCTCATACAACCGAAAAACTCTAATGCAAATAAAACCAAACCAGTAAATAATTAAGATGTCCCTGACAATGTTTTAAAAATTCCCACTTGCACTGAAAATACTTGAAAAAGTTATTATTTATATTCCTATCATTGCATGATAGGAATATATTCCTATCATTCATTTATATTCCTATCATTGTGTACTTCTTTATTATTGAATAGCTGTCCTGAAAGGAAAGTTCGTCTATTATGTAAAACTCAACTCACCAATTAACATTTTTTGGTGCAATATGATCGAATTTGATTGAAAACCTAATTCATAATCTCAAGTTGATCATTCTAAATAATTATTTACTCACGATAACACCCATAATATTAAATATTCATGTTATTTTTGTTACTATCTATTCAAAATATTAATACCCATTCAATGATAGTAATTTCTGTTATTTTTAGCGCAGTTTCTCATTTATGGAAAAATGCACTATTGTGCTCGCCATGTCCGTCTGTCTGTCTGTCTGTCCGTCTGTCCGTCCGTCTGTCCGTCCGTCCGTGACCTCAAGTTTTCGTCGACGAGAAAATGCACTCTCTGTCACTCACTGCAGTGAGTACTGAGTTATATATTTTTTAATTTCGGAACGTGATGGCTATACGAATACTTGCTGCAATAACTCAGTTACATCGAGATGTGTTAAGTCTGAGCCTAAAGTGAGTAAGTAGCGCGGTGATGGTATTCTCTAAACGTTTTTAATTCGTACTTATACGAAAAGAATTAAAAGTTTTCAATCTGCGTGTGGCAGCGATTATTTTACCGCTAATAATCATCTTAGGTTCTCGATCAAAATCTGGGTTAAAGTGAGCATTTAAAATCTTAATCTAATCGTATAAAACAAGAAAATTTTTATAGCTTTGCACAGTCACTCGTACATCGTGCTGTCATCTGTATTGAATTTCTGGAATATCAATGCTGAGTTAACGTTTTCTATGCAACGAAGGTTAACGTTTTCTATGCAACGAAGGTTAACGAAGGTTAAAGTTTTCTATGCAAGTGACTTTGTAGGAGTAAATGCGCCCAACTAGAATAAAATTAAAACGATATCAAGATACCTTACTCGAAGGGGAGGAAAAATTGCAGTACATTGTGATCCTGTCTTAGATGTGACTTGGCAACTATTTTAGTTGATGAAGGATAGATAATACAGTGAAGGATGGACAGTAAAAGATGATATTTTACAACAGTTTAGAGTAGTAGTGGCTTACAAGTCTGTGGGTTGAGTGACGGACCAGAGAGAGCGGTGGAGACATGGACGAGCGGTGCAGAAATGGACGAGCGGTGCAGACATGGACGAGCGGTGCAGACATGGACGAGCGGTGCAGACATGGCTGCATGTCATGCCATGTATGAGACTCGTGCTTATAAGTGGCGCCACGGCTGCGGCGTGTTGGTGCCAGAGATGCCACATTGATTCTGGAGCAGCGCCAAAACCTGGAGCGCTGCAGTGGCTCGACGCGAGGCGCCAAAACGTTCCTCCGAGGAAACATTTATCAATGAGGTGCCAGCTACCTTTTAACAACATATAATTCATTTTGCTATTCTGTTATATAATGATTGCTATAGCATCTGTTATTCATTATACACTATAATAACAGTAATCGTTGTGACATTAATACTAACTTCATGATTTTTCAATCATGGAATTATTTATATGTTTCATGCTGATATTTGGAATATATTTAATAAATTATCGATGGTAAAAAGTGGATAAGAAAATTTATCTCATTCTTTTCTAATATTAAATCTAAAGAAAAACCCACACAGTACATAATCGTTCGTTGTCCCTCCAAACTTACTAAGTGTGAAACTAAATGTTATGATACCATCGACCAATATCTGAGATGAGACCAATGCATTTTTATCTAATATAAATTCCAATGTATAAGAAGTTTGTTTTTCTTATTTCTTCAATCATCGAGTATGCAGTTGAGTAATATTCACTCAGGGTAAGATAGAACGATTTACTCTCATCTTGCATCCAATAGATTAATAGATTGGATCCAAGGAATTAAAGTAATGACTAAGATGAGGTTGGCATATGATGTTCTAGATGACCTTTAGAGCTGGATTTATTTAATCGCTGGTTCATGACCACCTATAATCAAGACTAAAATACAGATGAGGATTCATGATCCTTAATGTTGGAATGGCATCATAATTTCTGCTTGTATACAAATACCTAAGATCAAAGTAGCATCTGTGAAATATGATTGAGCTGGAATATAAAAAAATCTCATGTGACGGTCCAGCTCCGCCCTTTGTTTCGAAGACTGAAAATTATAACAATTTGTGTCTTTGATGAATGATTTTCAAATTAAGCAGTTGACAACCCATCAGCTGCCACGAAATATGAAGATATATGTGGTTCATTTTTTACATCAAATTTCTTAATTTCATAGCTGCTGCTTGCATTTATCATACCTGAAGTTGGGTGCGTAACACGATTTTGAAAAATAGAGGATATTAATTTAGTACGAATTTTGCAGGACTTACATTTGTATGAATTGGTTTTCAATATATTATTCATGGTATAATCATCGAAGAATTTACTAATTAACAAAATAAATAGCGCTGAACAATTAACTGCGTTTCTCATAAAACAATTGTAGCAAATAATACAACACATAAACATAATATTTCTAACAATAAACACAGCAACACCCCTAAGCCAGGCTGTGTTTGGTGCTCAGTCTGGAGGACCTACTGGCTTGTTGCCAGCGCCGAGCTCCAGCCCAAGTCTTCCAAGAAAAAAAAAACTGGCATTTGGGGCGGCATGAGTTGCCTGCTCAGTAAACCCTGACGCCAGGCGTCTCGCTGGCGCCAACACTTCGGCCAACGTCCAACAATTTCGCGGATGACGCACCATTCTATGCGACAGAATTCGACGCTTTCACAATAAACACTGTTGAGTTTCGAACATAAGTTCCTGATTTAAAAATCTAGGTTAATTTTCCGGAGAAAGTAAGAGTGGAAGATTTCTGAATTCTACGAAAACCACGTCTGATTTTCAATCTGATTCCTGGAGCTAGAGAGCTTCATGGATGACGGTTCCGGAATGACGCATCTGATGGATGAAGATAATTCTCTATCCCGCTTGATTGGTTCTGACCGATCTGTGGTGTCGCCAGAAGATACTCGAGCGTTGAGAAATCTTCGATATTTTTCATATAGTATTTCTGAAGCTGGAAATTAATGTCTCAACATGTACACAATTACATGTTAATGTTCAAAAATACGATTAATATTACCGATATTGAAAAGGCTATGAATTATTCAATTTAATAATTTATATCATTCCAGTTTTTAAATAAACGCACAATGTTTCTAAATTTTTTTACACTCATAAATGCTAATCACGAACATTATTATGCATGCTACTCATGCTAATCAATTTGATCGGTTCAAAAGAAACGCATTTATTCTTCAGTTCGAAAGTACAAATTGCCACTATATAAGAGATGTGATATAGAAAGACAAGACGCCGAATGCTGTTTTATATATATATAGTGTATTGTTTCTATTAATAAATAACGTAATGTTGCTTGAAAAGAAACGTCTTGGTTCTTCTCATTTTCAATAGTTCATCAAGTTTAAAATTTCCAGGGAAAGTCAAAACTTTCACGTTATCACCAATTTTCAGAAGATTTTTTCATTAATTGATTATGAAATATAGTTTCAGCATTTTTACAATTCAAGTTACATCCGAGTAGGATGACTGAGGATTTCATCCAATGCATCTGGGTGGACAAAAGCGCTTCTTATCCCATAACGCTGTCATGTTTTCTATATAAAGAGATATTCAGGAATTTACTGTACTGAAATGTCTTAGAAAAATTAATTTCATGCCCAATTCACTCCACGTACTCTGAAATGGAAGTGCATTTAACGAGAATGCTCGAGAGTCCAATGTCAGAGTGAGGATGCTGAACATCATCAAGTTGAATAGAGAATGATAAATATTTCGATTGCTTGAATCAAAAATTCATCATAAATTTTATACCAGAGAAAATTTCGCTAATATGATAAATATTTTACTTCTAGATTTGGAGGGGCCTTTCAAAACTAGCACTGGAAAAAACTGTCTATAGAAAAAACGACATATATAGTATATCTAGTAATAAATTACTAAATACTATTTAGAATAGAACAGATTTTGGCAAAGCAAAATGTTAACATAGAAGAACTGCTGGTGGCTATAATAGCTCCCTCACTTATAATAGCAACAACTTCCTGCTGTACCTGTTCTGTTACTCACAACTGTTAGGGGTCTTGCTTCATTTTTATATTTCATCTTTCTGACTGACTTGCAGTTTTAGATTCAAATTAGCTAAGGTAAATTAGATATTAAGCGTAACGAATCGCAATGGCAGAAATAAGATGCAAATATTGACGGACTCAGAGCTCTGAAGTGGCGGCACCTAAATTAAAAATTAACCATTGTAAATTTTCAGATGAATAAAGTTTTTTACTACATTGCTTAAATATTTCAACCTCTTCTTTTCCAGGAGAGCATCCGATCATGAAACCAATGGCCTTTAGGCGAAGAACGCAGCTGCCATTTGATTAAAAATCCAACAGCCATTATGCTGAGAATTTCGCTGCCACGTGGTAAAGAATTCAGCTGCCATTATACGAGGAATCCAGCTGCCATTAGGTGAAGAAATTCGCTGCCATTTCATAGAGAATCTAGCTGCAATTAATAAAAAGATTTCAATCCGATTTCATGAAAAATCCAGCAGTCATCAGGCGAAAAAATTCTGTGCCAGTTGGTGAAGAATTCTGCAGCCATTATGTGGAGAAAATATTAATGTAAAAATGGCTAAATTCCTTAATCCGCCAAATAAATCGCATCCAACTTCTCCGCCGTCCCGCAAAAACATTCCAGAGAAATTAATTGGAAATCTAAGATCAGTTATTAGGTCGATTTTGCTGCGATTATTCCTGAGCTCAAGTCTGAAGCAGAATTTTTTAAATTGTTCTGAATGCAAAATCCTTCTTAAAGGCTTAAGGGATTCTGAGAATGGAATTTGTTGTCGTAACTGAGTCCGTTGATTGTCTGAGGAGAACAGAAATCAATGTCACTGCGATAACTTAGGCTAAATGCAAGCAATTATGTTCCTAATAACAGGATCTATTTTCAATAATTCCAATGTGGTCATGTGAAACAAAAACATGATGTTTTGAAATTTTCGATCTGTTTTTTTTCATGAAAATATATGTACAATTAAAAAATATTTATATTTATAGTAAAAAATATAGAAGGAGAAGCAGTACGAAGAGAAAACCACCTAGCAATAGCCAATAAAGACTTTCAAGGTTATTTAAATAATGAAAATAATTTATAGTAGTAGAGACCTCAGAAAGTCTTATGTCTGGGTGCTGTCCAACTAAATTTAAGTACTCAGCCAAGCAGCAGAATTATAACTATTCATATTTTATAAAGACTTCTTTCCACACTCTACTTCCCACGGCTTAAATTATCGAAAGTTCATGAATTTTCTATTGGGAATAATTTTCGTACTTTAAAACGTGCTTTAAGAAGCCTCCGTAAAATCTGTAAACAATCTAAACTTCAACCTTGTTTTAATGGGCTGGTAAAAACCATCGCCTCGGTTATTAACAAGGCCGCACCCGACAGTGTTCGTTCAATTTGTGTGTACCCATATAGTTAAGTAATGTTGCAATGTAAAAATTCATGTCCCTTTTACCTGATGATATTACATAACACCTCGAAAAGTTAAAAATACTCAGCCTTAAAGCATTTCGCCACAGCGTCCAGTAAAATAGCTATGTCAAAAATATCAGCATCAACAAGTATTGCAATAACGTTGAAATGAATTTCATCATCGTAAAATATTCGCCCCAACTCAGTTTCGTCACAACAGCCAGTTGAATAATATGGATTGTTCAAAGATCTAAAGCCCAACTCTAATGCAATGCAGTTGGCTTAGGTTGCATGTGTCAGAATGCTGCTGTACGAGCCGTCCCAGTGTGAGATGAGACCGTATTATTGATACGAACATTGACAGGAAGTTGGCGCCTGTAAACATTATACGAAAATTGTAACTATCAGTAACAGTTGATGGTTCAAGATATTTCAATTCATAATTATAATACGCTGGTCTCTTAAACAGCAGCGATGCAAGTGTAGCAGTAAAGTTTCTTCAGTCATAGCTTATTAATATCATAGAACCCATGAATGTCGGAGGTAATTGTCTCTACCGAAGTGGAAACATCAGTTGCATATTGCGCTCATACAGAGATTTAAATCATTACAGATAATTGATTATTAGGAATAATCAAGCAACAATGGAACAACTACTACTAATATCGGCGAGGAAACAACTCGGTCGTTCCAAAGCAGCTTAGGACAAGATGCAACCCTCGAATAGTGAAATAAAATGAGGTCTTTATCTTCCACAATAATGTTCATACAATCCCTCGGGACACTCGGGGTGGGAACGCTGTTATATCAACCACATTCGATGCTTTGATCTTACTAAATCAATGACTTCCCGTGGCAACGAAATATATTCAAACTTTCGAATTTTGTAGCAACCATTTAATAATGTTTGATAAAATCTTGAATGTGCTGCTCGCAATTAACTAGTGTGATTATTGCTAATAATTTTGTTCTAATGATCAGTAATTAATTCTGCTTAAACCTGATATTACTGGAAATTTTTTTGAATGCGTGTTGGTATAAAAATCAATTAATTGAAGCCATATTATGCTCCTAATTCGCGGATTAAATCGAGTATATAATTATATGTAAATTTCAAAGGCTTCGTTAGTAACGAGGCCGATCTATATTTTTACATTAGTTGGCAATTAGTGAGAATATTTCTAAGTATCTTTATTTTGCAATGAGTAGTTAGAGGAACCATCTCTCGCGAAACTGAATAATGAAGAGAAAGTTCGTTTCACTTGTCTCAGGAATGCAAAGATTATCTCACTCTGGTATAAACTTTATACGAATATGTCGCATTTATTATGATCATATCTTCAAAATTTTTATATTAAAAATTTCCCTGAAAACGGGAATAATCACCGTTCACAGTCTGTGACCATCTTAGCGAATAACCAAGCTGGAACAGGAAAATTAATTAAAAAACAAACGAAACTCAAGTATTTTCCCCGTTGATACCCTCAGTGAGTAGAGGGTTAACCGCATGCAAAAGACCCTCGGTCGTCATTAATTCCGCACGTTTATGGAGCCGATAATTACACGCCAGGTTTTATCAGGTCAGGAGTCGAGCGGAGCAATATGTTAGTGGCTGGGTTTACCCTATAAAAAATATTGCCTTAGCATCGAAGATCACTTAGTGAACGGTTAATATTCTTTTACGGTTACTGATGAAGATTGGATGTGGTAGAAATTAACACGCGCCCTTGTTCCTACGACACAAACTACACATCTTCAGAACACAAGCTACACAGTTCAAGAACACAAGCTACACAGCTCAACAACACAATCTACACAGCTCAAGAACACAAGCTACACAGCTCAACAACACAGTCTACACAGNCGCAGTTCAAGAACACAAGCTACACCGTTCAAGAACAGAATCTACAAAGCTCATGAACGGCCATTAATTTATTTAGCTGTTTATTCAGCTTGCGGAAGCTAATAGATTGTAAGTAGATGATTCGTGAGATAGCGCGTAGTAGTGGAAACACAAGTGTATCGTCAAACTGCGTCCTTAGAACATATAGTTTGAGTGATCTGAAGATGAATTGTCAAGGCAACGAAGTGTGTTTCTTTCAAGCGGCTATAAAGTTTTAAAAATTACAATAAATTTTGCGGAATATATTGCCAAGTTATCAGCGTTCACAGCAGTTCGAACAGTATTGAATACGTCCAGCAGTACAAATCTTGAGTAAACTGTGAAAAATCCTAATGTGAAGCACGATTCAATGGCATACCGTGTCTCTGGATTGGAGCAGTTCGTGACGATACTGAAAGGAATGTGACTTTAATTCCCCATCGCTACCAGGCCCAATTGTTCATTTGTTTCAATGCTATTCCTTCCAAGTTTTTTAATTAGAGTGTACATGGGATTTGAATGCAATTCTTCCCATTATTTGGGCACGATCATAACAGGTTTGAGTTACCTTAATTTAAATAACCGCAGCAGGCGTTGATACTTTAGAATTAAATAGTGTTATTGCTAAATTAACAATTATTTATAATTATTCTCTGACTCTGAATATCTAAGTAAAGAATTAAAAAGGATGCATGAAGTGTTTGTCCATCCAACAGAGTAAAAAAGTTTTTACTCATCATTTATATGATTTATATTACAGTGAATCACATAAAAAGGAAAGCTTGAATCGATGGTACAGATATGTGATTTGAAAAGAAAAATTCGTATGATTTTTGATCACAAGTTTGATTTTATTTATCATAAATAACATGAAACGCCGCATTTTGTATCTTTAAAAGCTGCTCTTCGTTTCAGATTCTATTAATCTGGTAATTCTTTTTTATTATACGAAAAGTATGCATGGATTTTGCTATTGCAAACGAGACTAAAGTGATATTCGTATAAAAAATCATTTGAGAAAAGGAATATGGTTGACTGAAGGACTCATTTTTTCAAATGATGAATGGCTATTTATTGATGATGATCAAATGATGAATGGCAATCCGCGCAAGGAACGACATCATGCACTCTACTGATCGATCACATTTCAGGCTTCTGAACTTCTAGTCCCTTGGGGCGAGCTTGAAGAAATTCTCAGAAGCTCTCGACTTGATCCTGTGAAGCTCAACCTCCTTCCCTTGCCACTGAACCCTCGCTAGTCCACCCTATGGCCAGCAGGACACTAGATCAGCGGTAACCAAATGTCTCTCACGCCATGTAACGATGATTTATTGGCTATTTTACCTTTAAAACAATAGTCAAATGTTTCTTTTGCATATCAAATGGTCTTCTGTTGCTTTTATATATCTAATACTGGTACTTTTATATCCTTACCGATGATCTTGTGTCTTCCTCAGAATGCCATGATCTTAAATGTATTTTGCTCCAGCATCGAGGTTCTAATGATTTCTTAATTATTTCAACGACAATTCAATATTTTTCCTGGGTGTTGTTCTAACGTTTCATTTGTTTTAACTCAACGAAAATCTTTTGTTTTCACTTATGCTTATCCTCAATGTTTTTGAGTTGTTTTCTCTCAAAGATCTCTTACGTTCTTCACTTGAAATAATTTTAAATCTGTATAAGCAATGTAATAAGTAGTAATAATGACTTAACTAATAAGTAGTGATGATGACTACGAGAAACTGATTTTTGTCTTCTAGGAGATGGGTAAATCGGTAATTTATTAATCTTCTTATTCGAATAAGTAGCCTTATTATCAATGTTCGAAAACAAGGAAAATTTATTGTATCAATATTAACTAAGCTAAAAATTAGGCTCGACCATCAAATAAATAAAAAAATATCGCCCATCAAATATGGTAGAATTCGTCAGCTAGAAAAGTTATCTTCTGCCAATGCCCGAACAAAAATATGATAAGTTTTGCCCCCACGTTGAAATAAAGTAAAGAACTATTTGAAAATCTTTTAAAAAATGTGGCGATATTGTAAAAAAACTATGTTTTACTATTTGTATTTAAAATTGTTGACGCAGAACACAAAGATCCGTCGTTTTTTTCATAAAGACTCTATTAGCAAATTTTGAACTAGTGATATTTTGCAATCACATTGGTGTTATGTTCTATGTTGTAATAAAATTAATTAGCTCCAGTTTGAATGAATACTAGATTTGGAAACAAAGATAACAACGATAAATTCAGTGTAGACTTCGATACATTATATAAATCAAATTTTTCAAATTCAAATAATTTTTCGTGGCTAGCCAGAAATTCTGTCCCTCTATTTCAACATTTAGGTTCTCATAACAAATTAGTCGTCGAGTCCAGTGGGTCCTAAGAGGAGCTGTGAGGAACCTTTCAGGCCCGTCTATTTGGCCCGAAACGCAGAAATCTAGGACAATGTCTGTTGTTTAGTCACTTATAAGTCAAATTAACCACTTTATGCGAGATTTTTCCTACGTTTGCACCTCCAGAATGTTAAAGAAGTAACTTTAAAACCTGGAGTAATTATCACAAACCGAAGGATAAACATGACCTTGAATTGAAAATAAAATGAAAAAAAAACAGAAAAAATTGAACAGTTACTTGTATCGATTGTATTAATTTCATAAAGTCTGTTGTGCAACGAGAGTTGCAGCGAGCGGGACAGGTTGAGCGACAGTTGTTCCCTTACGCCCGCCTTTGTTTGCGATTTCCCTGTGACATTCGAAAGAGAATTTCAGGGCTGGTTTAGAAGGAATAAATTGTTGTGTTTCGCGCTGTCCAGTGCAGTAAAACGAATAGTTTGGCATAGCCTGCAAAGTGCCGACGACTTATTGATTGTAGATCGACAGGAATGGAGGAGAGTACCAGTCCATTATTGAAAGACTGAGAGCCGTCTCTGCATGTCCAAAAATACATATGAAACTGTATGTATAAATAGAACGTATTCAGGTATTTACGAAGATTCCAACAATACAATACGGGATGCATTAGAGGATTGCCTCGTAATATTTTGTCTCTCCGGCATCGCCTTGTCGATAATAGAAGCGTTGACACAAAATGCAACCGGAAAGACACTACAGAAATATATTTTAGGCCGTATTTGCGTTAAAAAGAGAACCACGTTTACGGATGTGCCGTTGAAAATGTAAATGCATGGCGTTTGTACAAGACTTGGCTTGCCAAGCAGCGGAGCTCATTGCGAAGTTTAGATTGTAATTGTGTATTATGACGGCACCGTGGAATTTGTTAAGGTGTAATAGGGAGAAGTTTTCTTGTTAACGAAGGCCGATTTCAAGAGCAAAAGAAGGCTCAGCAAGACCGAGAAGGCTAGAGACTGAGCTCTATTATAGCGCACCATATAATGAACTCAAAAATTCAATGACTCCAGTCACTGTTCCGCGGATCATTGAAAGATTTCAATAATGATTTTAAAGGATCGCTTCTATTCAACGGAAATCCCGAATCCAAATCGTGCTGATTCATTTCACTCTGCTATAAAAAATTATAAATGAATCAGTAACGGCCGACCATCAACAATTGGATGGCCTCCGAAAATCTCCCATTATTTTAAATATTGTTAATTGAAATGGCCTGTATGGAAGCCCGTCTAAGTCACGAGCATTCACGCCTATCGCATGGATCATATTCTTTACAATACGCTCCGGTAACGAATTGGACCTCCATTAAATAAAAACCGCACTAATATAGTTTGCAAATTACGAAAATTTAGCTTAATAGATGAAAAGGTGGTAACTATATTTTTGCTCGAATGAAAATTCGAATAATTCGATTAAAATTCGTAATTATGTCGTGTGTTTCTTTGCACTTTAAGGAATAATAAATTCAAAATAAATTGCTTAATTTTCTGCTTATTCATTAGATGATCTTCTTAGAACAATGAATAATATGAATGCATATTCTTAGTACAATGAATAAATTCCTACCTGTTAATATTGCTTTCCGTCTACGAATGAGACACGCATTGTATAAAAATGCATAACTAAGAATTTTTCATGTATTTTTATTCTAAAGTTGGATTGTTTTCCGCATTAGCTTGTTTTGTGTAGTACTTTTTATGTATATCTTTTCGCAATAGACAAAAAGAATTTGCTATTTTTAAAAGTTCAATTTGTAATTTAATTCAACGTTGAAGAGACGATGTAAGTAAATTTTCTAGCTTAGCTCCTCTAGAGTAAAATTTTCTCGATTAGCCAACATTTTACATGAGGATTTTCAACACATAAAGCCGAATCAAAATGAAAATGCATAAAATATATTGGATTTAGACTGTTATTTGCTCGTAAGATATTATAATGAAGTTGACTTAGTGTATTTGATTATAAAATGAAGCGTGATGCAAGTAAATTAAGAAAAATCAACTATGTATATTTAATCAATGACATGAGATGACTTATGAATAGGCCCACAATCTATGAACTGTGCGGTATTATGTGTTCAATATTGTAGTCCTTACGCAAGAGAGATAACATATTAATGGGTAAATCCTTCAAATTATTAGTTCAGCGGTCACAATTTTAACAGAAACAGGACTTACAGTTATGGGTCTAACAGTTACCAGTCTAATAAAACCCGTTCCTAGATCTGAACCTCCTAGAACTCCATAGCGACCACTTTATCACCAGTTCTCGTCTAGTAGTTCTGGCACAGTTGAGCCTCATCTCGAAGTGGACTTTATCCAGCGATAAAAGAGTGAGAGTTTGCAGAGGAAACATCTTTTTAGAACAGCTTCTTAAATTAGATCAACGGCTTCCCTCGCAATTCGATGCGGCGTCGCTCAATTGCTTCAACTCGGCCGCATGAAGCCTTTCCCGGCTGCTATGAAAGGTGATTCTTTTCATTTGGTGCTAAGAGAATTTCCCCACATTGCAAATGATGTCATATATTGTACGTGGCTCTGTGTCAATGGTTCTTAAGCGATTTGTTTGATTTTGATTTTATATATTGATTATATTTGATCAAACTGAAGTTTGATTTTATATTTGATCATTTTACAGTCGATTATAGATATTTTTAAAAAGTCTATGCGCTTTCTTTTATGGTATTTGCTGGGATATTTAATTATTATTAAAAATATAATGTTCAAAAATTTCCATTGTTAAAAATTTTTCATTGGAACAAAATAATTTTTCATGACGAAAATTGCGTAAATTTTTTTAAAGAATTTTAATCACGTATTCCATGAAGTTTGTATAATAGGTATTTCCAGTTTCGAGAAAGAGTTAAGAGAATTTCTAGATTGAATATTTTTCACCGAATTCACTTCTTCTACCAAATGGACACTTGTTTTTGATTATTTCTTATTATAGCTTTTCCTGTTGACTTACAAATTTTATTAAGAGTGGAGCTATTTGTTTTTGTTGCGAATATTTTATTTATGAGTAGATTATTTTTTTGTGGAGGGACGTCAACCAATCAATTCTCAAACAATTGAGTTGCAGCACTAAATTAACTTTGGAAATTACGCCATTTTATTGACTTTCTTGCGTTACTGGACATCATATCTCAGAGCTTTTATTTATTATCACTTGAATTTACCTGCACTCGTTCATTACGTGGTTCCTTTTTAAACTTTGCATTAGCTAGAACAAGAATTTACATCGAGAGTTATTCCGCTTATAATATTTCACAGGCATGTTTCTTTACTTTCCACTATATACAAAGTTTTTCAATATATTTATGGGAGAATATAAATTAATTTATTTGCTGTTAATTGTTTATATTATTTCTAAGGCAGTTTTCAAACTGATATATTCTAAAGAGCAAGCTTTAGAAGGTAGTATGGTTAGACCAGTTCTACGATATCCAGAAGGTCCGAGCTCAATAGACACGGCCACACATGATCTTCACCAGAGTGAACGTGAGCTGAATTTCAGCAAGGCTTAATGCCAGATAAAGCCTATCTCAACATGCTGTTCCTCTAACCCTAAAAAACCATCCAACTAATTTCACAACCTCGCCAGTCGCCCTGCCTGAGCTTCTATAAGAATTTTTATTTTATTCTGTTGTTTCTGCTTAGCCCAAGACAAAATTCTCTTCATCGTTAACTGAAACTATAAAAAAGAAGATATTTGCATTCATGATCCTATAAAATTATATGATATGCAAAACTAGCGAAGTATAAACAATTGAAATACAGTTATCTACTTTTAAACATGCCACATCGTCTCTTTCACTACTAAAATTTTTATGATTCCTTAAATGAGTTTTCTAACCATAGTTTCTTAATTTTTAAACATGTTTTTTTATTATCATATTATGTATACCGACATTCAAAATTATTCCACCAATTTTTAAAATAATCATTCAATGTTTGCAACCATGATTCAACAAATTTTGCTGAAGATACGCTTCGTAATTTGTGTACGACAAAGAATCGTCATCGCAATATCTCAGCGTCAGAATTTGCAGTGCTTACGACCACGTTCCGATCATTTACTAGATTGCAGCAATTACATCCGGACTCGAGCAGCCCCCGACTGGTCTATAACATTCACTTTAAATTTGGCCAACTCGCGCAGCAGAGCTCGGGAAAGCGTCTAACGACCAACACGCTCATTTGAACGCGAACTAATTGATAACAACCGTCATGTGAAATGCATTGGATGTCTTGACTGGTTCGAATCAATTGATAACAACCGTTATGTGAAATGCATTGGATGTCATGACTGGTTCTGATTCAAACTAATTGATAACAACTGTATGTGAAATGCATTGGAAGTCTTAACTGGTTCAAAATAATTGAAAACAACCGTCATGTGAAATGTATTGAATGCCTTGACTGGTTCAAACTAATTGATAACAGCCGTCATGTGAAATTCATTGGACGTCTTGACTGGTTCAAACTGATTGATAACAACCGTCAAGTGAAATGCATTGGAAGTCTTGACTGGTTCAAACTAATTGATAACAACCGTCATGTGAAATGCATTGGATGTCTTGACTGGTTCAAACTGATTGATAACAACCGTCAAGTGAAATGCATTGGAAGTCTTGACTGGTTCAAACTAATTGATAACAACCGTCATGTGAAATGCATTGCACGCCGTGTCTGGTAGCCAAATCGATAACATTAATGACGTGAAATGCATTGGTTATGTGAACTTTTGAAATGATAGATTGGCAACTCGATGGCAATTTACGAGTATAACGTATCTTTTGTCGCTGTGAATTGTCATTGTCAACAATTTAAAAGCATTTATTGACCAAGCATAGACACATTCGTAAGGACAGAGCATCAGCAAAAGGTGCGTGGTATCCGGAATGCTGTTCCTTAATCTGGAAATATAACAAATCTGGAAATATACATACATCTTTAAGCTGAGCTGTGATTAATTAGTTAGCAGAAAATGATCAGAGAATGAACATCATAAGTTTCGTTGAAAGTTGAGGGATGGCCACTGATTCTATGATAATAATTTTAAAATTAATATCCCATTCAAAATATATATACGTCATAGCGAGAGTTTCAATAGTGAAAAGAAAATGAAGGATTATTGTGTAAATATAGGAAAATGATGCTTTGACTCACTTGACAGTGGTATTTATGACTAGCTAAGTCCAAATTCAACCACGAAAATCAAGCCGTTTTCATACTGGATTTCTAGCTTGAAATCCCTGTCAATGTACTCTGGCTTGAAATTGCTTTCTCAACGTACAATGATGAACTTAAACATTGTAACTTATGAAATCTCATCTCGCATTTTAACAGCTCTAAAATTCTGACTTATGGAAGGAGAAAACTTCCGAAAAGTTTTTTTTTAATTATGCATGATAATTTGCAGGATATACCACCAAGAAAAAACAAATTACTTTGATAATTTATTAGACATTATTTTTTCTGCTTTCCAATAAATTAATATTTCTTTATCTACGGAAACTACCAAACTAACCGTAATAGCTCACCCCTCGTTTTTAATCATCAGTCCAGAAAAATCTCGGCATTGTCACCACTATGACAAGAAGCCCGTCTGAATATGAAAGACTGTCTTTTCAGCAGGCGTCAAATAACGAAGCATCAGCGACATGACTCCTAAAATAACCGTCAAAAATATTCTTGGAAATTTATTTTTATTTATTTTATTATTTTTGTTACAAAGTATTCTTACCACCTGACATACTTTTCAATTTTTGATGGCTACAGGAGAGACTTGGCTAAACATTCACTCACTGAACCAAAAATGGCCGAAGAATCAAAACGTGTCACTTGATTACCTGAGGAGTAAGTTGGCCGACAACCACGATTCGCAATGCCATTCAGAATGCAAGAATCTTTTGATTGTGGAAAATATTCAATTAATTTTAGTTTATTTGAGAGGAGCTTGAAAATTCGTTAAAACAATTATGGGTACTTCGGTCAAATTTAATGGAAGAAGATGAAAATAACCGCAACGGCGCTGCAACTTGGAAAAAAATATAACTCAGTACTCACTGCAGTGAGTGACAGAGAGCGCATTTTCTCGTCGACGAAATCGTGAAATCACGGACGGACAGACAGACGGACAGACAGACGGACGGACATGACGAGCACAATAGGGCATTTTTCCATAAATGAGAAAATGCGGTAAAAAGAAACTTTCATCTAAGTGAACATAATAT
Source organism: Hyalella azteca (assembly GCF_000764305.2). Lineage (NCBI taxonomy): Eukaryota > Metazoa > Arthropoda > Malacostraca > Amphipoda > Hyalellidae > Hyalella > Hyalella azteca. The sequence goes on from NW_025940813.1 coordinate 85,569, forward strand.
AATTCTCTGAAGCTACTCATCGATAATATATGTAGTTGGGAGATACGAATGAAAATATTTTATGTTACAACTACGATGCCATTCAACAAATCATAATAGCAAATTAGTTTTTAATTTATGTTCTGTGCCTGATTCTTTCAATCTAGCATTTTTCATGCCCCATGAAAACTTCACGCGCTCGCACTGCTTTCTTAAACACATTGTACATTCCACCAAGTCGAGCATCCCTAACTCGGGTGGTTTTTCTCTGTGTAGTCCGGTTGCTTCAACTTCAACCCACTTAAGAAGAATGAAGTATTAAGCAAGACGAAAGTTTTCGCTACATCACTCTCGCATTATTCTTACAGATGAAATTTCCACGTTGCTCGGAGGCCAGAAACGAAAGGGGCTTTTCTCTTTTCCTTAAGTTGGATCCAACATGAAGGCCGGCATAGCTCAAGTTTTTAACTCAATTCATCAGACAGCCGCGCCTAAACTAGCGAATCTTCGCCATGTTGTTCGCTGCTTAAAATCTCTTCATTTCGCAAGCCACTAAAAAAAACAGCTGTGATAGAGTAGAAAAAGTGTTATGAGTAAGCACATCGTTTGTGCTTTGCTAACTCTAAAATGATTGCTAGAATTCAAGAACTTATTCAATTTGCACTGTTGATGTTGTGGACCTGAGCACTAACGATATATTGATGAATTTCACAGTGAGATATCGTTGAAATTTAAAGTTCAAATTTCCGAGATGATTAATTGAAAAATGGGACTTGAATCGGAAGTTAATTATTTCTTATCTAGAAGGCAGAAAAATTATGAAAGACAACACGACGATGCTTCTGTAATTTAGAATGTTTATGCCGCTGCAACCTCAGAAAAAAGCAACTGGGTTTCATTTATGTTATTAATGAAATATTCCTTCAACTTATCTTCCAATAATAGTTGAATTGAAGACTACGGCACTTATTACTTTTTTCGCTTTTAATACATTTCTGTTGCATCGAACTTAGAAATATAAACAGAATATCAATAATCGTAGACATTTCATGATTTTCTTGGTGAAAAATGACAAAAATTCGATGGTTGAAAGTCGATGATTGAATTAAGATTTTTCAAAAGGGGTAAATATTAAATAACGCTTTCGGTAAGGAAAGAAAATGATCTACGTGCGCGTGAACAGAACAATTTTTTGAGGTTGTTAGGAGCGAGGATTCAATTATTCTGACCGATTTTAATGGACATTTTCAATTTTGCGTTAAACAATTCTCTAAAATTACCGTGCGGTCTGAATAATGATCATATTTATATTTGAAGATCAGAATTGTACGTTGAATAAGTTCCGTAGCCTGGATGCCATGCGAATTTATTTTAATATAAAGTTCTTCTCTGTCTTAATTGGCTGTCAATGTTATCGAATAAATTATTTATTTACCGATTCATTTATTTAAAGACACATTAGGTAATTCATACACATGAGTTACATCCGCTGTAGAAGGTTGCTTAGAAAAATCGCAAGTAATTTTATGTTTACCTATGCTTTCGCCACCGTGAGAAAATGAAGCATTTCCACGGTTAAAAATTTAAGTTATATCCTAAAAAATTCCGATAGTGAATATTCAACATATATTTCACGTCTTGGAATAAATGCATAGTATTTATCTTGGTTTCCACGATTTGAATTAGTTAGCACTAAAATGAATTATTAACCGATGCTAAGTCAACTGATTGAGTTGCCACCTATTATACGCCTGTAATTAACCAATACTTATTAGTTTTGCTCAAGGACAGAGCTTGTAACAGCGATAAATTACGAAAGTTGACGACAAAATTCCTAAACGCAGGACTTTCATCGCAAAGATGAAATCGTTTCTCATTCTCGAAATCATTCTGTATCGTTTTAATTTTTATCTCACAGACAAAAATATGACGCTGGCCACTATTTCAGGGAAATTTTCCTGATGATCTGCGTACATGTTTGAATATTTTTGTGATGTCATTCGCGGAATGATTACTTAAAATTTTACAAGTTGCATTTCAGTTGAATTCCCGAGGAACGCCAAACAAAAAAAAAATTGAACGCTTTCATTATATTATCAATTATTTCTTTTATTAAATGCACATCATTTTCTGAACAACTTTGTACAGTGACAGATCTATAGTCCTCTGTACTCTGATATGATTTGCTAAATGAATTTTAACGGGTGAGTTATTTTAATGGGTGAGTATAAATACTTGCGTCTTCATAGCATCTGTGCTTATTGTTCAATTGTAGGACAAATAATTCACGTTAATAATTATTAAATTATTTCACTTGTAATTTCATTGATTCAGAGTTCCGTGTACGAGATTTAATTAAACGTGTATATCTTTTATAGTATTTATAAGGAGCACAATATGAACAGTCTAATTTTTTGCACTGACTCAAGTAAGGACAAATGTCTGAACTGACGATGATGTAAAAACTCGCGATGGTAGCGGTCATCCTTGAAAAAATCTCATGACCCTCCACAGTCGTCACCATACATAAAGCACGAGGTCAGCTGCGGCAGGGGTCAGTGTGCCTCGGATCGTCGTGAGGGTGTCATGCTCCGCTCCGCTGTGACTTCTCTAGCTTGATAAACAGACAAGAACTCGTCGGTCACAAGTCAATGTGTGCAGTGTTGATTAATTCAATTCAACGTGTGACGTTAAAACTCAATGTCTGATACTTAACTTGTGTGTTTCATCAGTCTGTGGAAATGGAGCTGATGAATGAAGACAGAATTTGATAAACTTGACGTTGAAATCCGCGTCTTTGTTGGGCAAAGATGGAAAGAAATCAAGCAGCCGTGATATTTGTATGAAGTCTTAAACTGTCCAACGTTTTTCTTATAAGGAATACATTGAATATCTGTAATAATTATACTTGTTCGTCTTCGTGGATTTAAAGGCATTTTTACGGATTAGATAACTTGGTGAAGTTATTGTTCGTTGAAAAATTAAATTACAATTTTAATGAAGATTTTTTACATTTTCACAGCTGGTCTAACAATAGGAAAAAAATTGCCCATGGTGTTTAAACATTTATACTTACCGTGAAATTATTGCGACGTTATAAAAAGTTTTCTCCTTTCAACTTTGGTTCTAACAGAAATTGAATTCCAGTGAATTGACGACCATATCTCACTTAAGTTAATGAGGACAAACTATCATGTAAATAGATAAATAACTCATGGATCATGCTGATCACATGACAAAATTTAGTGGATTTCTAGAAATACTTCTGAATATAATGCGGAGTGATATTCAGTGTTGCTCTCCTTGGAACTCAAAATTTCATTCTCGGGTGAAACTAGAACCAGCACAACTCTAGTGAAATAAAAATTTAAATTTCCGGAAGAAAAATAAAAATCAGAATCAGTCATGAGTCATGCTGTGCTGAACGGCGTGCTGTTGCTGCTGATGCTTCTCACAGGTAAGGGATTTACGGAGTAAATATTATTACGGAGTTTCAAAAAGTAAATAAATTACGGAGTAAATAAATTACGGAGTTTCAAAATATTCTAATTATCATGTAGCACGTAAATCTTTTTACAATGTTAACTTATTCTATGGTGCAGGTAATTTTACCAATTATCTACGTGCTGCACCATTCACTGTATTTATAAAAGTTAGATATGTATCATAACATTCAGACTTTCATTTTTATACTGTACTGATACAGTATTTTTATCACCAGTCTTACGTGATAAATATTTACTATAATTGTTACTATAACATAGTGAAAAATTGTTTGTGCATGCAATACATTTCTTGTATCAGAGCGGCAAAATTATTACTTTATTTATTAGTATTTTTATTGGAAACTAGATTCCTGGAAAAAGCTCGTTGATTTCAAACGTGTAAACCACCTAGTCCATCCTGAAGCTTATTTTTAAATCCCCCAATTCTTCGAAATAAGCATTTCCAGCAGCGGATAAATTAAATCCACCCAGTCTTTCCAGCAGCTTAAAGTAAGCCCACCCAGTCTTTCCAGCAGCCTAAAGTAAGTCCACCCAGTCTTTCCAGCAGCATTTCCAGCAGCTTAAAGTAGGTCCACCCAGTCTTTCCAGCAGCTTAAAGTAAGTCCACCCAGTCTTTCTGGCAGCTCAAGCGAGTCTATCAATTCCGTCTAGCAGCTTATTATCGCTGCACCAAGAATTGATTGCATCTCATTGCGTCTCGGTGTGGCCAAAAACTTGCAGAATTATTTTTATTTGAGGTGAAGTTGTCATCATCATTGAAAGGACCATTAATTATACCTTACATTAACGTAAATATCTATTGCTACAACAAGTGCTGCATTGCTAATTCTTCTGCTCTTACTGCTGCTATTGCTGCTCCAGTCGCTCCTGCTGTTGTTGCAGCTTCTGCTATTTCTGCTTCTTCTGCTCTTACTGCTTCTGTGTTTTTTAATTCTGTTACTACTACTATTACGCCGCTGCTGCTGCTGATGTTTGCTGCAGGGATTCATGCATTTAGTGGCCGTGAATTCAGCGTCGCGTTGCTCCCATAAGCGCTGAATTTCAAACGTTAAACAGTTGGATTGACGTTCAACAGCTGAAGCTGGAAAAGTAGAGCTGCAACCAGTTCGGTATTTGCAAAATTTACGATGGCATAGAAGATGTTATAGGAGAAATAACGTATTTACTGCTCATTACAAACCTGAAATAAACGATCACAAAATTGCCGTAAAAAAGATTATTCTATACCTAGACCGGTTATATCTTCTGCATCGCATTTTCTCATAACTTTTGCACGAGTCTGTGCAGCAGCTGCTGCGTTACATGCGGTTTTAATGCTGCTAATCTAACGTCTTTGAAATGCAATGTAACACACCCGAAAATCGATGCTAATTCGGAGCCTAAATGTGGCCGGAAAATGCCGCTTCTTGAGGCCAAACGCGCCCGATCCGCGGACGCCTGCGCCACTGAGTGGCCGTACACTGACTTTAGATGCGCCCCGCGTCACGCCACGCAGGCATGTAACACGTGCATCACGCCACTATACGTGGACGTCACACTTACGTCACGCCTCTCTTCATGTACGTCAGACGCACGCGATATTGCCAAACAAATCCTGCCGCCCACAGGCTAGAGTTTATTATCCTATGAAAATTTTATAATTTCTCGTTCGTCAAAGACTGCTTGAGCACATCTGTCCTGGATAAGGCAGCACTTCTGCGTTCAACATGTAATTGAACAACTGCGTATTGATTCCATTATATTAGTAAACGGAAAACGGTAAATATTCTTCGAGATTTATGAGTTTCGAGCATTATTTCTAACTGCACTGATGCTGCTGAAGTTATAAGTCATGATAGGCTCCTAGTCTCACAGCAGCTCCATGATTACACTGCAGGCGCATCATGGTCTGAACTTCAGAGAATATCATTGCATTCAGTGCAGCAATAATTATAGTGAACTTTCTACCTCAGACGATGCTTGCCAGCAACTGCTGTTAGAGCGCTTTGTTGCCTCAGATGGACAGTTGATATGAACGATTTATAGGGATGCCTCATATGGACGATTCATATGGATGAATCATATGGACGATAAATGTTGATGCCTCATGTGAACGAGTCATATGGATGCCTCATAAGGACGATTAATATTAATATCTCGAATGGACAAAATGAATTAATCATATGGATGCTAAATGTTAATGCATCATATTGACGAGTCACATGTATGCTTAATATTGATGCCTCATTCGCATGCTAATATGGATGCTCCATATGGACTAGTCATATGGGTGCTTATAATTGATGCTTCATTCGGGTGCTTAATATGGATGCTCCATATGGACTGCTGCTGACAGCGAACTCCATGCGTTTTATTCAAGCGCGGCCGCACCGATGCATTAATAAATTCTTGGTCTCGCGCTTCCCCCAGCCAGACTGGAGCGCATGCTTTATGTATTATTAGGGTCTTAGTGTCATGGCTTCAGGAGGCTTTCATACGCCAAATTCTTGACATGCGTATGATTTTTGACTTGCTGCTGTGATTTTTGTTTTAGTAAAACATCTTTTGTTTTTGCTAAAATGGCATTTGTCGTGAATGGTAAACACATACATGACGGGAACAACTTCTGAGTCTCGTTGTTGAGTCAACCGGATTGTAATTAATAGTTAAGAAATTTATGATTATTAAATTTCATGACTATGAAAATGAACTTCGTAATTAGCTCCACTGCCGGGCAATAATATGATATGCATCGCTACTGGAAGAAGTCCTTCATTACTGAAATGTAAGGCATTTTCCACCTACTTCCTTGAATGTCAATTAAATTTATTCCCATTCTGTGTGAACTTGTTGGTGACTCCGTGAGTTTCGAAATTTAAACGCGATCTCCACAATAATTGTTAAAGCTATTGTTTCAACATGGTTCTATCATTAGATTATAGCTGAATAGGAGAAAAAACGTTCATGCTTAGTTCCAACAATATTATTAGCAATTACCGGGACTACTTACAGAGCAAAGATTTTTGGCGTCTCGTAGTCTCGTTACGAGTAGTTGCGAGCACCGCAAGGTGCTGCCGTGCGCCTTGTTTTCGTTCCGGTCTAAAGTTATAACGCAAATTTCGAAGGCCATTTCTGTGTTTTCTATTCACGTTCAGGTGGTGTTTTGCTCCATAAAATAAATACCATTTTACATCTTATGGCTGGAAAGGCTGCTAGAACTCCTAGGCCTGTTGGGTCGGCTCATTAAAAGAAACTTGGCCGGCACATTTACATTGGATTATTTAAAGTAAGCTTCATCGAAACCGATAATAAATTGTGAGTCAGCTTATTTCAATGTGCTACTTCAAATTTAATAAACCATTATAGTTTCTCGCTCTTATATTATTTAATTTTTAACACTCAGAACGATTTATATAATCTGGCATTTCAATTCCGCAGTCACGGTTTAAACTTTATTTTAAGAATCTCTCATTCACTCAAACCAAAAAATTCAATACAAAATATTCATTAAAATGTTGCAAATTTAGGCATATTTTTTATCTCCACCTTATGTAAGATGCTCAACAATTAACGTCTCACGCTGGTAAACAAAAGGCGTGTCAAGAGCGTCTCCCGACGCACCGATGTCGGCTGCTACATCAGCGCGATGCTCGTACGAGGAAACTTGACTTGCGCTCGATCGAGTCTCAAGTTTGCTGCTTATCTAAATGCCCGACCCACTAACTTGTTCTCCAACTTCCGCTGGTTGGGTGATGCGGCGTAGTGCACCACGACTCTGCAGCCTCCACAGTGCGTGGTGCACCACGACTCTGCAGCCTCCACAGTGCGTAGTGCCGTAAATGCCAGTTTTTACAGCTTGCTGCGTGTGATGTATGCGGATATAGCGGGAAGATACGCGGAAAAATTCGTTGCAGAGAACAACATTCAGCAGATAGAATGATGTGTTTCGGCATTTCAAACATAAGTGCCTAGCCTCGTGTGCAATTGACGTGACAATTTGCAACAATAATTTCATCACGTGAAAATGCAACGAGTGATAATTTTGTTCAACACTTTGTGCTTGCCGGACGTTTGGCCAACCGTGTCACTGAGTCAGCAGGACTACACAAGCCATCCAACATTGTGTTGAATATTTACTTGGCAGACAAAAACTGCAACTCTTTGCTTGACGCTTGAAGAATGCAAAGCAGTCGCCTGGCATTTCTGCGCTAATTTAAGAAAGCAACGCGAACAAAACGGCGCTGTGAACCCGACACATAACCCTTATTATTATTCTAATTACTTGAAGGGGACTGGATGGTGCTGGGTTCTGCGACGAGATGTGTGGTAATCGAAAGCTCCTCGCTCGCGATCATGTAACGTGAGGATAAAAATGTCATTTGCTGCAGCAGTTGCTCATGCTGCAAGCTTTGCATTCTCAAATAACATGACGGAAGTGAAGTTCTCTCATAATTTAGCCGCGAAATATAAATAAGTTTTGCTGCACGTTGTCATTGTGCGTTGCCGCATTGTCAAATAGATATGTCATATAATCAAACTCTAAAAGAAGGTGAAATTTAACCAAGGCAATGCATATTGCAGAGTATCTAGAATTGTACAACTAGCTAATTTTATGAGCTCAATTTGTAAATTTTCCACGCAGAATTCATCCAGTGTTGGTCTCGAACAACCATCTAAATCATTATTTATTTTTCAGTGATTGTATTTTACCTTCTACAAGTTTATCAATATATAGAGTAGATGCATGACGCTTCTACAGCGGAGAATTTATTAAAATGTTACCCTCCTTAGAATTAAGAATTCTAATACAATTCAAAGCAATTTTTGAGTCGTTGTACATGCCCGAGCACATCGTTCGTCTCATGATTTCAGGGCAACAAGAGAAGTGTTTTGAAACCTGCGTAGTAATATCAGAGGAGGCGAGTCAAAATACTTATTTGTTGATGAAACTCGCGGCATTTGCATCCATATTGCCTGGAGTGCAGCGGCCTTCACTGCGTTCCGCTACAGTATTTGTGCCGGGGTCTGTGGATCGCTCTGCGCTGAAATGCGCCCTAACACCTGTATACATACACCAAAATACATGTTCACATACGTCATCAAAATACTTTTTCACCTACACCGCCAAACGCATGTTCACCTGAACCGCCAAAAACGTGTTCACCTGTACCACCCAAAACACATGTTCACCTGTACCACCCATAACAGATGTTCACCAGTATCGCCTAAAACACATGTTCACCTGTACCTCTCAAAGCACGTGTTTACTAACACCACACAAAGCACGTATCGTCGTAATGACTGTATTTACTCCTAAAACTGTCTCAATGCATGGCAAGTATATTGATGCGAAGCGTGCGTCTTTAATAGTTTTGAAGCATGGTTTTGCAAGTTCTCAATAACATGTTTCAAATGTTGAAAAGTCTTCTTTCAATCATTTGATAATTCCAGCGGATAATTATAATCCCCGCCCTTCTCACAGCTTCATATTCATAAATGGCTCCAGCTTGCACCAGCTCTTCCATCCCAATTCAACGTGCAATTCACACCAACTTAACTCATATGATTTGGCGCTAATGTGTTAGTTTTAACACAGCAAGCCATAGTGAGATTATTCTTGACATGGTACTCTCATACAGCTAAATATTTAATTATCGTTACATAGTTCGAAATTTATAAATAAACTGGTAACAATCTAACAAATGATTTGCAGCCAATGCCTAAAATAAATTTTTTTACTTTAACCACGAGAATTGCTCAAATTGCGAAATAATCACTCAAAACTGTGATATTTTTTATTCCAATAATCGATTGTAATTGCGGAGGCCTAATTACTCAAATTATTTGTTCAATTCAGTTTCTGCATCACAAAAATCACAGTAAAAATGTTCCTAATTTTCTCCAAGGTTGGTTGGCAGCCCTGGCTCGATAAAGAATTAATTAGTTTAATTTGGATGATGCATCGCTGCAATTTGTACATGTAATTGCGACAGCACGGGGGCGAGAATCTAATCCATAGTTTGCTCGGCTGACATCATTAGTTCTGCTTTCGCTTTACATTCCATTCCGGTTGACGGTTGCTCATTAACACAGTAACTTCTATTTTATCATCGCGTCAGTTTTTTATTTACGTAATACTTTTTCTCGAAAAATATTCATTTATTTCGAATGTATAGATGGTTAGTTTATTTTATATGCTGCAAATTTTTATTATCATGCCATGAAGATGTAAGTGAATTTTAAATATGCAATCGGTCTTGATTCGCGCAACCAATGTAGAAAAGTGTATTCCTGAATTTATTTATTGGAATTATTAACACCGTTTCAATGAATTTTGAAAAATGTGAATTATTCATGTTTGCACTAGTTTACATATTATCAATTTTTAATCATACAATCATACTAATTGGTAGTTCTAAATAAATGAAATTAATTGCAATATCAATTGGCAGCCAGAAAACAACCACCTAATTGTTACTAGTTTATAAAAAGTCTGAATGATAATATATTTTGTTTGTGTTTGTGTGTTTCAGTTAAGCATTGAGTAATGATTTTTTAAGTGTCTGCTTAAAATTCAATATACAATCCGCATATTCAAATAAATTTATGCAGCATATGTAGCTGAGATGCAAAAGTTCTTGCCGTAAAGGCAGAGAAAATTATTATAAAATTAAAAAAAAAACTTGTCTTTAAAGAAATTTATTCGATGATCTCGTGTCACGTGGCCCTATTTACAACATTTCAGCAATAACGCCGGTGGCCGACCATCAGTAATTCATTGGCCACCGATAAATCGTCAAATACTTTGAACCTGATCCGGGTACTCAGTAGCCAGGCCTCGTCCAATTAATTTGTGAAAGTGTACCTCGGGTCATAGATGTTGGAGCGTGTGTTAAAGAAGTCTCATCAAGTATAGCTGATCTCTGGTATATTAAATATATTTTCCAGTACGTAGGTGATCATGTGATAGCCTATACGCCTCCACCGATGAATGCAAATGATGTACTCATGATCGGAGTAATATTCAGTCAACTTCTTGTTCAGGTTGTTGCGCGGCTCAAAGTATTCCATAAAAAAAGGCAAAAACCTAATTTTGGCAAAATTGCATTGTTATTATTGTTATATACAAAAATTATTTTTCCTGGTTGCGCTCGTTTCGTTTCATTAATTCAGGGGTTGTCACAGCAATCAAGAAGGCTGTAAATGTTGTTGAAATTGTAAAACTTTTAAACTTATGTAAAAATTTTTACGGTATATCAAACGTAATTTCAGATTTGAAACCCAGATGATGCTTTTTTGTATAAAACTATTGTATTTATTGTTACTCTATGCATTTATTATACATAAAGTAGTTACAGAGGACTGTTTTCATTAATTTAAAATTTTATGTGCTTCTATTGCCAACAAAAAAATACTGAATGATGGAATAATTTGATTAATTTAATTAATTTATTCTCTCACTTTATTCCATATATCTATTATATGAGCTTTTTATCGAGCGTGGTAAAAGCTGACGTACAGCAACTCAAATATTCCTAATTCTACAATAATAAATTTGAAAAAACATGCCTAATTTTATAACAGCCCATATTTTCAATTTTATTGAATCATCTGTATAAGTTGACATAATCAAAGTCAGAGTAACTTAAATGTTGGATTCTATCTCCGCGGACTTTTTGTGCAACACTCAACTTCAGTCATGAAAAGCCTCATGGAATAAATGTAACCGCCATATAACACAGAATTGTCATCGAAGGAGGGTTAATAATATCGGCTTTTTAGCTCTTAGAGATTTTCTGTGGCTCTTATAACTTCCTTCCCAAGGAATCATTAAAAGAGAACAATTCGTTCATTATTAACTCCATATTTCTTGCCCTAATTTAATTGGTTAATATTGCTTGTTGTTCAAAACGCATGCATTAAGTGTTACGAATGATTTTTAAAGTATACTCATACGAAACTTCATAATTATACACCGGAATTATAAAAGTTTTAATGTCCCGACATATAAACATGATCTCTTTGCTATTCCTGCGGCGGTGGCATTAATAACGCTAGCACGTCTTGAACCGCTTTAAAAATCACTTGTATCGTCTTCTATTTTCTCTCAATAATAATAGAATACTATTCTGCCGTGAAAAAACCTATATATTAGTAAGGTAATGAAGGTTTAACGATTAGGTTTATTTTAAACGAAGGTTAGCATGAGTTAGAAATGGAACTCATTACCCATGTGACAGTCCACTGTAACGTTTTGGTCTTTTCAACTTTTTATTTATTAATGTCTGTTTGGAAGTATAACGGGAGCAAGGAAAGTATAGGAGCATAATACTAAGAAGATGTACAAAAAACTATCAATATGCTTATATTCGATCGCCTGAAGCTCCTGCAAACATTGCACGCACACAGTTTACGGTTTAATTGTTACAATAAACCTTGCATTCATGCAATGTCGCAGCAGAGATTTGATGGACTTTCTGATCTCATCCTTATCAACCCCAGAGAAATAATTATACATAAGACTTAAATAATAACAGAGTGGCCGCCAAATGCTTGTCATGAGAACAGACGCCCGACGGCAGTTTCTTCGACCCAGGCCCTTTTTTCTCAAAACTTTCATTAGCGATTTTCTTTCTGAGTTAACTTGGAATAAAAAGAACAATGTGAAAGACTATACCAAGAATAACTGAGTATGATAGCCTGCAAATAACTTGAAAATAATAGCAAAATACAAAGCTTTAGTAGGAAATAAAAATGCTACATTGTATGCAACGAAGCTGGAAAAGCTTGCTGCTCAGTAATGGAATCTGCAAAGTAAATAAAAATTATTTGAACAGAAATTTGTTTTTCTGCACAATGGGATTGACCACATTTTTTATTCAAATATTTAAGTTCAATGTAAAAAATTTTTTAATTAATTGTATGAATGATGGAATAGGACACGTTTTTTTCTTGAATTCCTTGAAATATTTTCTGAGAATGTATGGAATAATTTTTTTTGCATGGACAAATATTTTAGTACAACTTCAACTCAATACTTCAACATACACGAAAACAAAGATATAAATTTCTTTATAACTTATAATAAAATATGAGATTTCATAAAACGCAATTCCAAAATAGATTTAGCTGAACAGAAATTAAATTCGGTTATTCGGAACGAAAGCCAAGCTTGTTAAACACAACAATAAGCAAATCCATTTCAAGTTTTTCTGAGTCATCAAAAGCCGTTAATTATACTGAAGTTCAGACGCTGACGCATTTATAATGCTGGTCAATCAGCGCAACAACTTGATTAAATGGAAATCATCTCTTTTATCAACAATATCAGACTAATTTTGTTAAACACTCTACCTATACTGACTTTGAGATTGGAAACATATTTCAGAATTTAAATTTAAATTTGGTGCATTCCACTATTTATTAATTATTTTTGAATTCAACTATTCAGAGCCCGAAATGAAGGAAAGTATATATGGACATGTTCACCTAAGATCATTGTGGGCTGTTGGATGATTAGTTGGAACCATCGCATCTGGCTAAGGTCAACATTCATTATCATACCAACATGTTTATCTCCAAATCATTACGAAAAACTCGAAATTGCGTTTAGATATTTCCTTCAGCCACTTCAAATGCCGCTATTTTAAAGCCGGTACTGTGGATATTTTGATAGGCGAGTAAATATTTTTCTTGATTTTTTTTTCTAACGCGATTAACCTTAAACTATTATTTTCTTATCAAATATGTTTAAAACCAAATGAATTTAAAGGAAATTATGATTGAGAAATAATCCTTTACGAGGAGAGGCCAGGATAAGTTTCAAAATTTATTAAATAATCTATTAGAATTTTAAAACTTTCAGATATAAATTAATAATTTTTTTGTTTCGGCTTTGAAAATTCCGCAAATATTTCGCAACTCTACTTTCATCACTTGAATTGCTTTACAATAACACTTATCCACCGACTAGGCAAGAACATCTTACATGTGAACTACATTTACAATTAATTTGCATTCAGTAGTGGACAACGCTGTTGTCCACTACTGAATGCTCTCTGTGGTCTAACTGACTTCCTGGTCTGAATTACATTAAGCCTGATGACCTCACGGAGCCCCGCACGGGAAACAGACTCGGCTCGGATTGTATAACATTTCACTTGATTTTCTCGAGTGAGGCTGCCTTTCATTGTGACGCTAAGGTTAATGGGCGTCATTTGTAGTGCGCTGCAATCGATGCCAGACTGCCCGCTCCTTGCCTGGCTGTGCTGCTGCTGGGCTGCCTTTTGACAAGACGAACACCACACTTCTCCACCCCACGTGGTGCTGGGCTGCCTTTTGACAAGACGAACACCACACTTCATCACCCCACGTGGTGCTGGGCTGCCTTTTGATGAGACGAACCCCGCACTTCACCACACCACGTGATGCTGGGCTGCATTTTGACAAGACGAACTCCGCACTTCACCACACCACGTGGTGCTGGGCTGCATTTTGATAAGACGAACCCCGCACTTCACTACCCCACGTGGTGCTGGGCTGCATTTTGATAAGACAAACCCCGCACTTCACCACCCCACGTGGTGCTGGGCTGCCATTATACGGTGGTGGCCACCTTGTGATGCTGGGCAGCCACTCGTACGGTGCGGGACAGTTACGAGTTGTAGCTTTTTACTGAGCAGCCTGCAACCACGAACTTGAAATTGAATTAATACTGATGTTGGTCAATCCAATTTTTCGTATGCAGTATTGTTCTATAAAAAAGGAAATGTGAAACATTATTCAAATAATGCAATTATGTCGGATACGTTTAACCAATTTTTTCAATATTGATGAAGTTTTAACGAAGAGAATTATTCAGTGAACAAATTGCTATCTATAATTGAAAAATATATATCCGTATATATTGTACGTGTATGTGTGTGTTTGCAATTAACGACGTCCTCTGATTTGCTGATTGGAGAAGTAGAGCACGGAACCACAGTTTGTGTTTAGTAAAACTATCATCCAAATATGATATTAAAAGTTTTAAGCGTTGTAAAAGTTTTTGATTTTATGATTATTTGATAATTTCTTTTAAATGGTTATATCAGTAACATCGGGATGAAGTTGTCATCAAAATAAAGCTGCACTCACTTGTTGATATCCTGATATTACCAATAATAATAATTGCTAATTTTCCCTCATTCAAACTAAAAATAATTTGGCACTCCGTAACGGTATAAAATAATTTGGCACTCCGTAACGTTTGGGATTCAAATGATATATACCCAGGAACTACCATGTGTTCATATATTTTGGTGGGTGTCAACGTAATTTTGATAATATTTTGACAAAAACTTCGTATCACATTTTCATGAGAATTTTTTTGTGCTTTTTCAATTATTGATAATGCACTCGCTCAGATTTCGTTCATGATCAAATCCCAATTTTCTAGGGATTGCGATACAATTTTACAATATATCAGCAATTGATCGTCATCTCTAAATTGATAAGTGATTTCGAAGCAATTTTTGAACATAATGACTTCTGGAGTTATTCTGCTGTCAATTTCCGCACTGAATTTGTAGCTTTCGTGCTGGCAGTGCGTGAATTTAACATTTCTTCGAACACGTATTGACGCATGTAATTAGGGAAAGGTATTTGTAAATATATTTAGGGAGAGATATTGTTACATATATTTAGGGCAAGATATTGCTAAATATATTTAGGGAGAGATATTGAAAAATATATTTACGGAGAGATATTGTTAAATATATTTAGGGAGAGATATTGCTAAATATATTTAGGGAGAGATATTGTTAAATATATTTAGGGAGAGATTTTGAAAAATATATTTACGGAGATATATTGTTAAATATATTTAGGGAGAGATATTGTTAAATATATTTAGGGAGATATTTCTAAATATATTTAGGGAGAGATATCGCTAAATATATTTAGAGATAGATATTGCTAAATATATTTAACAAAGTTCCGTGCAAGGAGGACTGACGAATTTTATATTCAGGCTGACGCCTACATCGGACAAATGATGGTACGCATTTAATAGTTACATGTAATAAATCATTTTAAATAAGACAGCAATGTCAGGCTTTGACCCTCTTTAGAGATTATAAAAGAGCGTAGTTATTTATTCCTATCTCCTATCTAAGTTCGTAGCTCAACTATGAATAAGCAATTTAACAAATTTTATTAGAACTTGAAATTAGAACGCTGAACTTTCAGCGAATCTAATTAATTGGCATAAACAAATTTTTATAATTAGATTAATTTTTATCGTCTACAGATATTTACTAACCTAGAAACCAATATTGTGTACGAACTTTTTGTGTAAAAATCTGGACAAATCCTAACAAAAATTCTCCTTCCTAAATTATCGTAAAATTCCTTTTCGAGGCTAAGTTGAATTTTTAATGAAACCATGAGTGGCCAAAATTCTGCATTACTTAGCGGTTCTTTGAATTCTGTGTTTCTAGTCAATATGGGGAATATTAAGATAAATATTTAACATTTGGAAAGATAAAAAATGTCAACGATTTTGGTTGAGAGACCAAATAAAAACAGTTCCTCATGTGGTCAATAATTTTTACTAATGCAAAAAAGCCACATCGAAAGTGCTCCATGTAATGTATGAAGTTACGCGCGTGAAAGGTGGGACGAACACGGCAGCACGGAACAGGCTTTATTGGAACCAACATAATGAACATTAAACAGGAACGAAGGCGTACGGAGCACGACTTCTAAAACGTGCTTCTTCTTAGCAGCTAGTTATTAAGAATACAGGAAACGTTATATGCTACACTCCACATATATGAAAGGTTATTTTAAGTGATGGACCCAGTTTGATAAATTATTCTTTTTGAATATATATAGTAAATAAATGCTAATTTATCAAATTATGTCAATCATTTAGAATAACCCTGTATTATTAGATTATTGCATCAATCTGTGCAAAAGTGTTTCATCTACTTTACAAAATCTATTGCACTCTGAGGCAGTCGCCAGAGTTTTAAAGCGTTGTCGCGATGAGTTACAGCACGCGCGGTTGAAGTCGTGCGTAAAAAATCAACGCTAAAGCTTTAAGATAGACGCTATTTTCCGGTCACTCTGGTTTACCAGAGCGCCATGCTATCAAAATTCGCGTAAGTATGAGTAGCGGCCCAAGTACTCGTAGCGGTTTCTCCTCCGTGATTGGTGGTTTTAGCTCGAAACGCGCTTAGTGACTGGCTGACGGAGTTACGTACTCGTAACTATTTTTGATAGCTGGGCTCCAGAGAACAGAATGCTTAAAAGTGTGGAATTAAGCTGTGGATTTTGTGGGATGTAAGGTGAAAGTGATGGATAAAGAAGAGTTGAGATGAGGATCATAACGACATGAATGATTAGTGATGCTGTAAACAATTCAAAAAGTTACGAGAAAAAGCTCAAAATTAGTGTATATTGAGCGTCACAAAGATGTAAGTTATTATCAACATCAATCTGTCAACCTATCGACTTCAAGGAACACAAGGAATTAAAGATATTATATATTATTTATTCGCATTTATTTTTCATAGAATTATGTGGTTTAAGGAAAAATTGTTGACTAAAAGTTAGTGAATTATTTCTATTTATATTTGAAAAAGTAATGAAACTTGAATGCTTTGATTCATGGCTTTCTTCGTCTGATCTTTCCAGCAAAATCATGGGATCGGACTATTTCTTTTTAATTCCTATTTGTTTTTTATCTAAATTAGATGAAAAAGTACAATTAAATTAATTAATTTAATTTATTCATCAATTAATTAATTAATTAATTTGATGAAAAATTTTTTGAGTGTAAACGGGACCAAAATATTTTTCATACCTGCCCGTGTCGATGGACTATTTTAAGATTTCTTTATACATCTTATTTAAATTAGAGACAGAGCAACTGAAACGAATTTATTTTACCTAAAAAACGTTATTTTCTGATAATTTTCAAGCTTGTCATTTTTGCGGAGTTACCGAGGATGACTAGGACACCAACGAAGGTCAGCCAAATATTAGGTAAGTATTGTGAACCCAGAAATGAGAGTAGCTGGGGAAATGCGATACCATTTCACTGGTTCCTAGAATAATAATCGCAGACTCTAGAGTTCGCGTGAACTTTTATTAAGCTTTTACTTAGGTTTATTTAGCAGCGTGTGGGCTTAAGGAAGTCATTATATACTCTCCCTCCAGACTGACAACTAATTAAGAATGGAAATTAAATCCAAACTTTGCAGAAAACATAGACGGAAGCCTTGAGAAAGACTCTTATTTTAGGGTAAACTAGAGCAAGATTGACTCAAAATTTCAGGCTAAATTACAATCTATTTAATGACGAAAATCAAGCAGAAAAAAATTAACGAATCTCAAAGGAAAAATAAAATCAAATCTATAATTGAATCGGAGTGTGCACGGACGCAATGGTCTGGAAAAAATCCTCTTGGCTAAGATTCAAGGATAAATCGAAAGCCAGAATAAAATATTAATTTGTTCGCAAACACTCTTTCGCCTGACTCAATAATCCGACTGGATTAGAAATTGCTTTCACTCGCCGGAAAATAACGTTGTTTATATCAGTGATTTTTAGTTTTGGAAGTGAGCAGGAATTCTTAATGCTCGCTCAGTTCCAAAAAAAAATGGTTTCGGATAATTGAAAATTAATCATTTGATACTTTCTGAGCACAATAATAAAATTTGGCAAGACTTTTTTCATTTCATTCATGTTCTAAATTTTTAATTTTGAGTTAAATTGATGAAAAGTTGGCCAGAGACGATTGAAATTTTTAAGAAATTTTAAGGAATCGAAATAACTACATGAATCATTCATATTTAACAATAGTTGAATAGTTGAAATTAATCTGTTTGCGAACTTGAAATGCAGGCAAAATCAATACAATTTGTTTGAAAAATTACATATATTCATTGTTATCTGGTTTAAAATCGGAAATTTTGTGATACGCCTGGTAGTGGCATTAATTCAAGTATCACATTTCCAATGACGAAAAAGATCGCAAATTTCAATTTGCATCGCCATGGCGCTAGGCGACTATCATTTTATTAAAATTTATATGGAGCTTGTCCAGAGTGCAGCATTGCATTAAATTGGTTATAAATGTAAAATGAAAGCCGTTAAACAGAATTAAAGAGAATCTGACCGAGGTTGATAATTAGCATCAACACCTGATTTGGATTACGAGGATGAAAGTTTTCATTCAATCAAACATTCAAACTTCGTTTAAAATTAGTGACGGAAATAATCCAATTAGCGACGTAATTACACGTTGTTCGCTTTAAGCGTGTGTCTTTGTGACACACTTTGTAATTGTGACACAGTAAAAATAACATAAATAGTACCACATAAGCTTTGATTTGTTGAGATTTGATATTTATATTTGATTTGATATTCATTTTTGTGGTTGTTAATTTGTAAAATTAAAGAAAGCGCACAAAAAGTTTTCCCCAGCTACGTAGAAATTAAATTTTATTATTATTTTCTCATAATGTTCAAGTGAGTAGTTTGTGATCACGTAGGCTGCGCATAATAATGCACATAGAATAGTGTATCTCGTTTAGAAGAATCTCGAATAGCTGTGCACTAGGTAAAAACATTCACTAAGGTGAAAAGTATTTAGGAATACGATTAAAATCGAGAGACTGCATAATGGTTGAACACAATCATTCGTAAGAATGAATTTTATGGCGATAATCGAATTACTGTGCAATGGTTAAACACAGTTACTAGAGAAATAAAAATTTTATAGATTAAAACTCCTAGAATGCACTTTGGCAAAGTGAATTCTGTACCACTTTGTTCCACGTTGTTTACACGGCTTTTTATGACCGTTATCAGCTAGGCTTCATGCAATTTTCTACCTGACAGCTCTAGACCTGTAGCTTTCACACGTACAGCAGCTCGGAAGTTTTTAATCTGGAACCATTGAACTCTAAAAGCATTTGCATATTTTGTGTCAGCTTCTTTGCTTGATTTCTCTGGCTATTCTCGGAGACGAGCAGCATGTAGCTTCATTTCTCCAAATCACACATCTACAAGTCGTTTCAACACCTTGCAATTTCAGTTCATTTTTTAGATCGGTTGTGAATGAGGTTCTGATGGTCTAAGAACATATTTATGAATACATTTCGTCTACTATACCTTATTCAATTTCACTATAATAAAGCTATGTTTTCCTAACTATCTTCTTATTTAATTATCATAAATATGTATCCTATATGATATGAAAAAGCATTCAGATTCAATTATCCAGAGAAGGCGATGCGTTTGTTTGTATTCTGTTTGTCAGCTTCTAAGGTTATTTGTTCATCGGAACGCCATTGTCGAATCATTCAACTCATTAGTTAGGACATCTGAAATCGTCATGCTCTCTATTTCTTGTTCTTAATGTTTCGTTCAAGACCTTGTATAACCATTTCAATGATATTTTTACGTTCCGATAATGAGGAAGATGATCTGTAATTTTTTTTAATTCTATAATTAAGATTGAAGTTGATGGCTGTATTTAAACGGATCACCAACGGTATGCCGTCCAAAATGAACCGATTTACTTATGTGTCAGCAAAATTGAATAGGTTTTTTCGTTCACTGTTTTCGTATTTACAAGAAACCAGTGTGTATTTGCATTCCGCGAGTAGCTTTGAATATACGAATAGAATTCTCCAATTTTTTCAATTGAATACAAATTTTCAAATAATTTCTCATCGATAAGCAAAAAGTGAAAGCGAAGTTTCTAGCCACCTGATTCATTTCTATTTGCGGTCAAATAAAATAGTTGGTTGAACATCCAAAGCATTCTCATGATCAGTGTTAAAATGAAGGTCCACTGAGACAAAGAATTTTAGAGAATTTTGTGAAACATCGGTTTAAGGCAGCAGGGCGCCGCCATTCGCAGGCGATGTATAGGTAATCGATGGGATTGTTCTCGAGCCTCAGGTTTTTATGGTCGCACTGAGCCTTGGGCAACTTTATGGCCAATGTAGGATTATGTTATGTAGATTATAGCTCAGACAAGGGACCAAGCCCGCCATCAATCTTTGGAACGACTCAAAAAAGTATTTTATCGGCAGGCTGTTAAGACCCAAAGGAGGAGAGCTCTTGCTCTGAATAAATGCCTAATCGCCATGTAACTGCCGGTGCGGCTGTGCGGAGACCGCGGTCTGGCCGAGCAGACCATGACGTGGCTTCGAACTCAAGAAAAAAGCAAACATTGAGAGGATAACTGATATATTTTCTTACACTAAAGATACACATTATTATAGTTATTACAGCACGTGATGCTTCAGTCACGTGAATTATTTCGCGTAATTAGTAAAAATAATATCATAGGAAGAACCCACGCGTCTCACCATGTGCAATAATATTGTGAAATACGAGAGTCTCTCGGGACCTTAGTGGACTCAGCGCTTCTCTATTTTTCATTTACTTTTTTAGAATACCAGTTGCATTTTGTTTTCATTTAAAATTGGACGCAAAACATTTTTCATTCGAAGCGAAATATATTTTACGTATTGCTCTGGCCTACTATTAGAATTCAAATTCCTCTGTAAAATCTCATCTGAAGTTGCAAAATAATTTTACAGAGAAAAGCGGTGCTGCCGATAAAATTTTGTCTTGCGCAGTAAAATACATTGCTCATTTCTCATTCGAAAATCGTCTGGGTTTTCGAATCAAACTTCATATGTCATACAAGAAAGTTCGATTACATATGTTACAACTTGGGGTTTGACAATCGCGTTCGATTCGGCCAGCGTGGCATCATTAGTCTATAGCGATAATGAAATGAATATTATTCACGCTATGTTCATCTACCTAAGACTCGAAGCACAGGACAAAAATTCATAGAATTAGGCGCGACAAACTCCCCCCAAAAAAGCATATTGATTCCTTCATGCGTGATATATCAAATGGAACATGAAAAAGAGAGCTGTAACTAATGAAAAAATTAATAATGAATAACTCAAATTCATTCACCCCAACTTAAAGCGATCTCTAAACTTATATTGGTACATTCAATTCGACTTTTTCAGCAAAATTTCCAGAAAAACAATTTCAAATTCTGCTTGCCCTTAGTATGACCCCAAAATATCTCCCTTAGACTTGCAACGCTAACGCCACCTAAGTATCACCGACTAATCGAAATCTGCCACAATACGGCCATCGATTCTCCGCCTGTAAATATTCTGTAAAAAACTGTCTACCATTTTCAGAGGCAAGTTGTCTCTGCCCAAATGCTTACGTTAACCCGGTAAATTTATAATTTAATTGAGTGACATTATCCCCTCCAGATCAAAAAGGGAATAAAATAATAATTTCTCTTATTCACTATTCGACGAATATAAAGGAGACGGGAAACTTTTTTCTTTAAAATGTGATAAACTTGGGGAAACCATTGGAAAGTGAAGGCAAAATAATCCTCGGGGGAAAGAGACATTCATTATGCATGCAGGATTAAAAGCCCTATCCTGCGATCACTGGCGATTTAAGAACGCGCGTGACCCACACGGTTTTGCGTCCGAATTTACCCATTCCGACTGACCTAGTAGTTGAGAATTTTGAATTTAGGTCTAGAATTTTGATAGAATTTTGGAGCAAAAGTGGCAGATTGTGATGCGAGAAGACAGTTATAGTATGTGAGCATCCGAGGAAATCATAACCGTCTAAAAAAAATGACGCGACACAATAAATGATATCATCTTAAAAACACCTTCCTAAGTTCGATTCCGTGTTAATATTTTTCGTGTTAATTAATACGATTTTTTCAAATACTTTAGAATTTAAAAATTAATTCCTTGCTTCCCGTTTACACACAAATGTCAGCAGCGAGGTGAAGGGAGTAAGTGTACACGAGGTATAAGTTGCAAGCTATGTAGAGGGACACTCTGAACTCCCCAGTCTACGCTGCCAATGAATAAGTTTAGATCCGGTCAGAGTGCATTCGTTGCCGTGCTTAGAAAAAGGCAGCAAAACTAAATGGAGTTTAGGAACTCCAATCGTAAACTCCTCAGAACTTTTGCAGGCTTCTTTACAAGAAGTCCGAGTCATTTCTTAGAAGCTCTTTTTCCGTCTCAGATACACCTTAAATATACGTACGTGAAAAACGCCTGTTTCTTTAAATGCAGTTACTCAATTTATCGAACTATGCAAATTCAAAAAGTTACCTTTAGATTATTTAGTTTGTTTTGAATTTAATACATTATTGAGTATATTCAGTATTTAAATCAACCGGATTTTGACGGATTTTTTAAAATTGGATGAATTTTGCACGATATTTTGCTGAAAAAAATTTAACTGCAGAAAATATATTAAATATGTATATTCCGTTCTTACAGTGAAAGAATAGTAAGCCCTCTAAATTCTTCATGATATGTTAATAATTACATATAATAATTGTTCTCGAGCAAGAGTTTATAGGCACTTGTACGAAAGCATACTTCGTACCTACTCAGAAATTATTAATTTTTTTCGGCGAACTTATACCTTCAGCTAAGAAATAATGCGACTTATTATGAAAGCTTGAAAACTTTTACTTCTAAGAATACTATAACTATATGAAAATAAAATTAGAATTGCACTGTTTTATTCGTTTGCAGTGTGCAGATGAACCTTTTATTTCAATACGGGTTCTAAATTAAAATCTAAAATGGAAATGCCTAAATTTATTGCTGTTTCAAGATCCGTCAATTCAAATGACCTCAAATGAATGTTCATACCGTAATTAATTAGCACAATATTGTCTGACAGCTTACAGTGGCTAATATAGCAAAGACTGCACTCCAGTTCCTTTATTTTTTTCGTGAGTCGTTTTTGTTGGTATTTTATGATAATCGGTAAATAATTCATATAATTTTTTAGCCTCTGCTCACGATAAAAATCCATATACAAGGTGCGACTTGAAAAGGTCACAAATCCATACCATATATCATCTACAAATATCATAGAAATGAGGCTTGGTTAACCACGCAGGCTCAAGTATCAACATCATTATGAGGCTCCATTCATAATGTACGCAGGCTCAAATTTCAAAGTTATTTGAGGCCTCATTCATCACGTAGGCCTAAGTTTCAATGCTTCTATGGCGCATCATTCATCACTTGAGTTCTAGTTACATTACAGTGTCATTGTAAGACTTCATTTATTAAGGAAGCACAACTTACAACTTGTTTCTAGGCTACATTCATCATTTAAGCTCAAGTTTCAATGTCTTTGAGAGTCTTCATTCGTCGCATAGGCTTTAGTTTCCATGTTATCATGAGGCTTCATTCATCACGTAGGCTTAAAACAGCCCCGCCTGCGGCTAACAGTCAATCGTTTTGGCGTAACTACATCGATGATTCGCCCCCGGCACATCGATGAATCGCCCCCGGTAAAATGAGGTGAGGTGGCCGTACTTATTCAAAGTTCAAGTCGCCAAAGCCATAATAAAGTCCAACAAATGACCGTTAACGAGCACAAGGTGCGCCATTATGACGGCAAACGCTGTAGATTTTCTTCGATCAGTTGAAGGCAAATGAGAGTTTCAAGGAAGCTTTATTCTTTACCTAAGTCTGTACAAATTTTCCATAGAGAAACCCTGTGTCCTTATCGATTTAAGAGGTCATTCTTCAATTTGCCCGCATTCTACAATTAATTTTCTTGCAGAATTACTAAATTGGAGCTTGTCATTCTTGAGGACTGGGTAAACAAGGCATTGTGTTCCGCGCTCATTAATTACGTGGTGCCACTGAAAGTCCACGCAGTTCCCTGCCACTCATTAAATAATTTTAATAAAACATAATAGATTCCAACTCATTATGAATTAGTAGAAGATTTGTCTCAAGAATATTTTGTGAGGCACATAATTTGTACACCAGTATTCTATAATGAAAGCTCTATTCAATTTCCTGTCTAGAAATTGTCTTACAAGGCAAATTTGTGGAAAAATGTTAGACCTTAATCTCGCTATTTAATCTGAAATTTAGAAGATAACTTAGAATCTTTATACTAATTACATTTTGTTCGCCCTTGGATTCTTGCTAAAAATTTTTATGACAAAAATTCTCTCCTCCACTCAGTTGCAGTCAGCATGTGTAAGTGCACCTCGCACCAAATTTAATTAACTATGTGAACCAAAATCAAAAGTATTAAATTAAAACATAGCCTACGTATATTATTTTATCAAAACTTCATAGAGTTTGCTCAAAGAAGACCAAGGCTGCTTGTCATTGGTATGCTAATTTGTTCAAAGTAGTAAGCTTCTTGACCTAAAATACTACATCATTCTAGCTCGTCTCACTGATGCCCATTGCATTACCAGAAGTCAAAGCATCAGCTAGTAAAAAGAACTACTGGAAGCAGCTCCAGTATTCGAAGAAGAGTTGAGGGAGCCTGACTAAGTATGCTACTGAATCGCACGACCTTGAATCTCGGCTGTGGAAAGCCAGCACGAGATAAGGGAGAAACTGTTACTGCGCCTGTTGGTGTACGTTGTTATTTATTTTTAAAGAGCACATTTCATTTACATTTTATTTTCTTCTTTTTTTTGGCTGACGCTTTCCAAAGGCTCAATGGAATCAATGGAAAGCTCTTTTCAACATTTTATCTTTGATTTTATCAATACTCGATTACAATTTTGATGATTTTTGATCTTACATTAATTTTGTTCAATGCCAAATTTGATTCAGATTCTGAAATAATGTTCCTCTAGTTTCAATTTCAATAAAAATCCTAAATATATGAATTCCCCGCACGTCATTTCATGCAGTGAAAAAATGATCACAAGAAAACATGATAAACTATTCGAAATATTTTAATTCATTTATTTATCTAACGCTAGATTGTGCGAAAGTTCGTTGCCTTTTATTTTTTCATATTACGCTATTTGTGTCGCTTTCGGCGACACAAATAGAAATAGAAATCTCGGTTCTGTCCAGTCGTAGAAATGGCGATGTTCCCGTGAATAAAATAAAGTTTTTGATGTCGTGGAGCGCTGTAATATTCACCACTAAAGCTTCTATCGATCAGACGGAAGCAATACTTATGTGTTCTCATCGCGGCTAATGGACGCAAGGCACTCGTACGGACTCACGCTTCACTCCGCCGTCATGGCGAGTGAATGACTTCATTGCGCGTAAATCGTGCGTGCACCGAATGAATGCTGCCTTTAACATAACTATTGCGTTCAAATAAAATATTCAATGCGCTACCAATTTGTGTATATACAGCATGACTATTTGTACTGTACTTTGAATAACTGAAAAGTTTGCATACGGTCCATACAATTTAGTGGAATTTGCGTACACTGCAAGGTCTGAAGCAAGAGTTGAGAGTTTTTTATTCTTTATTATTATAATTGGCTTGATAGATGCAGTTCATCTTAACTTAGTTGCAGCCTATTGCGTATCTGTATCTGATTTTTATTTCTTACATTACAATGTATTTATTGGTTCGGCTTTCAAGATAAATTTTTCTGCAAATTTGGTTATGAGCAGAGTCTATATTCTACGGACTCATAATGATCTCTAGTCTGAATTTTATTCCAATTTTATAAGGATTAATTTCATTTGAGTATAAGCAAACTTCACGTACGGGAATTTAAATCACTTTTTCGTGTATCAGAGCTGAATTTACTTTTTTCAAACAGCCGTCTTTTCATAATTTCGTCTAGGTATCCCAAGCTCACGCACCTTATGAAGTACGTGGACTGAAAGCATTAAAGGGACTTTGACCATCGTTTTGAGCTCGTCCTCGAAACTGAGTGCAAGATGGAAGCCTTTGGATCTTTAGCGCTGCTTTTTGATCTAAACTTCTACGTTAATTTGTATGCCTGTACCTGCACTCTTCATAATTTTGTTCGTATCGCACAATTGGTAGTTTCATTAAGTTAGGTATTTTTAGTATCCTATTGCGAATTCAAATCACGAATTATATATGAAATCTTCTCTCCATGGTAATTGCTTTTATATCTCAGAATTTCGTTGTTCACAAATTATACCGTTGACTTACTGCTGTCCTCATAATTTAATGAAGAGGCGATAGTTGAATCTTCATGATAACATTCAACGAAATCAAGTCTCTGCTTCCCAAAATTTGATACATGAAACTGAGTAAATTCATAACTCCTAAAAGCTATTTTTCTTACAAAGAAAACCACCGCTCTAACCTCAATTTGGTTTTTAATTAAATTCTAGAAAATTTCCGGCTTTCCTATCCCTAGAATATTTTACGCAAAAAATTATCAAATTGAATGAATTTATTATTCATCGATTCTATCCAAACTAAAGTAAAAAAAAATCGGGTTCGTTACCATGCCATTTTTTCTCAGTAAAAGACACATATGAAATGTAATAGTAATTATGGCAATAGTTGTTACCAGAGAGAGTCTCACGAATACTTGGCTGGTTATTTCAAATTGCTAATAATATCCAAATCGTGTTACTAATCGTCAAAACTCTACTGGCAACATTGCTCCAGAAATTTAATTTTTTTATACCAATTCTCAGCAAATCTCGATATTGTTTCCAAATGCAAGATTAATAAATACGCTGCCGTTCTCAATAACAGAATTCAGGTCTTTTTCTTCTCTCAATTCGTCATTCTAAAGGGTGGAAAATCGCGATCATTTGAGCTTAATACGTCGATCTGGTGTCGCTCAGCGTCGGAATTAAAGGCATTTTATGAGCTTGCAAGCTAATACACGTTACTTGGATTGACGCGACCAGAATTATTAAGAGCAAAAGACTTGCATGTCGGCACCTCTGAGTGAAGTTTAGTCCGGGACGTGGGTGATTTATGGCGCAATTGCACGTTATAGCTTCGTAGAAGAATCCATTTCTCGTTCGTCCTTGGTGGCGAAGAATCCATAGGTGTCGAAAGTGAGGGTTACAATGAAACAATGGAGCTGGTTCAATCCCAAATAATTTTTAATAAATTTTAAAATTTTCTATAATAAGTTACTTCAATCCTAAAGCCGAAATAATTTTTTTTATGAATTTTATTTATGAATTTTATGAATTTTATTTTTATGCATTTTTTATTTATGAATTATTGAAGGCTTGTGAAATTAAAACAAATTATGAACAAAAATATTTTGGTTTGCATGAAATTCGATTAGAATAATTGGTAATATTGTGAGCTTCGTTGTCATGTATCGTCCGTCGTTGACAGAAATTAAAAAAAAGTTTATTTGTACGTAAAAGAATATATACGAAAATTTTTGAAGATCAATCATGCATGCATTGTTAATGTGAGATATATTCTTCTTCCTATACTAGTTTTTACCATGAATATTCGAATAATTAATCCACCGACATGAACAAAATCAATCAATTCACCAAAGAATTTTATGGATAGTGGTAGCTTAAATGTCTAACTACCATTAGTTGGACATCGGAGGATCATCTTTTTCTAAGCATAGGACATCTTTTATTCCCTAATTTACTAAATAATTCGTTACGATCCAAATGCTGCGATATATCGTCGCATATAAATAATATTGTGAAGCAAGAAGTCTACAACACCTCTCGAATTTACTCAAGTACAATGTTTGTAATTTTGACATGCAACTTATAGCTGGAAATGATTCCAATTCATAAATTGCACCGACAATGATGGTTCCGTTGATGAGAATCATTTCGACTCAAGGCTACCGCAATCATTTATTGGTTGACGCCCGAGGCGTGTGATGACATTAACAAATATAATTTTTTCATCGACGTTTTGAACGAAATAATCTATGAAGTCCTAGCGCTGCGTGTCTACTGAATTAAGAAAAACCGTTTAAATCATTTTAATGTGACTGCGTATAAGATAATATCACATTCACGACTAATACCAGCTTTGTTTATCCGAAGAAACTGAAATTATGACATATGTGTTCTACAATACTTTAATCTTGAATCACGTTTGAAATTTTTTCTTTGTGGTTATAGAGTTCTATGAGTTAGTGTGGGGTCTCTTATAAACGGTGCATGATTTGTATTGCAATTTAATTGCAATCGATAAGCGTCGTTACTTCTGAACGATCGAAGCCGCAACAGAACTTAGTGCTGTGCTGATGGTGGCTATTGACTGGCCGACGGTTGGCCGAACATAAGCATGTCTCCTCTTTATAAACGTTTTAATAGACAGTCTATTGTATCATATTTTTTAGGTTAAGATATATCAGAAAAAGTAAATTTGTAAATTAATAGCTGCAGTAATCGAGCAGGCTAAAATTCTGTCATGAGATATCTTTTTATGAGATATCTTTTTTCCATCGAGTCGATTTTTCACCGATCGTACTGATGACATCCTTGTCCTCCAGATGAGCTGAAATGAAGCTCAAAAGTGAATAGTTTGTACTATAAACGAGGAAAAAACAAATTATTTATATAGATGAAGTTTTCGCTTTGTTTTATCCTCAAATGATAGAAAAACCGACGAATAATACTCACTGTCATAGAAATATATCACGCAGCTGATATGTTAGAGCTAGTTCGCTCGTTTGGACACGGACTCGAGTAATCGAAACGTGCAAATCGATGCGACGTGCATGTTGGTTTTTACTAAGGGAAAAATTCTCAAAACTTTTCGCTACAGATCTTACCAAGTCCAAATCATTAAAACAGCAATAATGAAGTTCCCTCTCTACTATTTCAGAAGGATGAAATTGCAAGAAAGAGATTTAAACATATTTTCTTTTTCGCTAAATTTTGTTCAACTGAGACCGGATGTAGTTTAAAAATTTCAGCGCTTTAATTATTCGCAGCTCAATTTCCTCCTGATGTTCTTCCGCTCACTCAAAAAGTAACGGCCAACGCAAGGCTTCACAGGTGCGTTCTCCGTTGGATTTTTCAGCGAGTTGGGTAAGGTGGCCGTAAAATATCAAGTTTGTGCAGCTCACTGAAGCAATGTGGCCGGCCGACGGAACCAGGTTGTTCAGGCAAAGCCATTCCGAGTTAAACAAATGGACGGATAGCTTGCGAGCAACGGCCCAAAGCTACCTACCTACTCTATTGAAAATAACAGCAGGATTATTCTAGGACAATGTACGGCCAATGATCAGCCATACACATATATATGTATACGAAGCTTTATAAATTGACATGAGACTCCAAACGTACGAAGGCTCTTCTTCCGATCAGCCGAAATCTTTTGTGTGGGCTCTCGCTGTGCTGGAACGTTGCTCGGCTCTGTACCTGACTTGTCTCAAAAACAGAGCCCCAGATTAGGATTTGTCTTCAGGATTGGCTGGAGGAGAATGCCAGTCTTATTGGCATTCGCGTATGCGCGCACAAACGTGTTGGCTTGGCTCGAGTAGAGGCGGAAGTCGAGTGAGATTGTCTGTAAAAAGTGTCATTGGAAACCCCCGTGATGATCTGCTTTTGTTTTAACGAAAGAAAGAAATAATGTAACAGGACTTACGAAGATGAAAGCTGTTGTAAATCTATATGCTTAGTTATAAAGCTTTCTCCTCTGGTAAAAACTCTCAAAAAAATTCTTATTCAGTTACATAATTTCACGTTACTATTATTACTTCTTTCGGGCTAAAGAATTGTTGAAATATAATTAACGTTTTTGCAAAAAAAGTGCGCATTGCAAAGACTGAAATATTACTTATAGATTCTCACTTTAAAGTTTTTATGTTCGCATTAATGGTTACAAGTGTCAATTCAAACTGTTTAACTGTAGAACTTTGATTTTTATTAATAAAGACTCTTTTTAATAACACTTAGATGACTTGATTCCAGCTAGAAGATAAGGAGATAAGATAAGTACCAGTATATATTTTACTCAGACTGGTTACGCTCGGTTATGTTATGCTCAACGAGGTCTTTTAATGCTTGAATTAGACAAATTGAGAAAAAATTAAAAAAGTCTAAAAAATAAGCTTGTTAAAGAATCACCCCAGTACTACAATTACTGAATGGATGAACCACTAGGGAAGGAAGACTTTTTCCCATAGGAAAAATGTTTTTTAACAATAACGTATAACAGGTCGAGTTTCTACATCATTTTTAATGAACTCAGATAGAATTTCTTGTAGGTTGTAGATTTTCAGAACGACATATGATGGTTTTTTTACGCTCATTTTGGAATCAATCTAAATGATACCTGAAATAAAGAGTGTTTCCAGTTTTAATAGGAAGAAAAATATGAATTAAAGCGAATAATTTTATTTATATTCCATTTATTTGTTTCAATAATCCGGATTTCTGATTTTCTCTATTACACGTAAATTTCAGCTAATTATAATAAATATGTAGTGATTATAGTATTCAATATTCAATGAATACGATATTTAGGTTATAGAGATCAAAATTTCAAGACGTTCAAGTGGCTGCAAAATTAACAGCTCAATAAAACCAGTTGAATTGAAATTGAAATAGTGCCAATGTTATCATTATGGTAATTTCATTTATCAATTATAGAAATAACGGCAATTATACCTACTGACACGCAGAGCTGGGCAGCGCTACTTGGAAATGTAGCGGCGCTACCACTACCGCTACATGCTCTAAATGTAGCGGGCGCTACCGCTACCGCTACACCCACTAGATTGTAACGGGCGCTACCGCTACCGCTACAGTAAAATGTAGCGCGCTATATTAGCCGCTACAATGACCAAAATTATTGGAAATCTCTAAATATTTATTGGTCTGCTATTGGGATTTAATGATAATAAAACATTTTTAAAACATATCAATGCAACTTTATTGCAATTAACCTAACCGAACTAGTATGGGTTACCCCAGGGTTAGATACAGTAAATAAAAGTTACAGTTATTTTTATGTTTTACCTTCCCTACATAACCGCTACATTGCCTTAAATGTAGAGCCGCTACCGCTACCGCTACATTGCCTTAAATGTAGAGCCGCTACCGCTACCGCTACATTGCCTTAAATGTAGAGCCGCTACCGCTACCGCTACATGTAGCGCGCTACTGCCCACCTCTGCTGACACGTACATTCTAAGCGCAGTATATGTATTACCGGAACGTTCTCCACGAGAGCGTCCAAAGCTTCCCATCAACTTGGCTTCTAGGAACTTTTTCAAATTTGTTTTTTTTTCAGAAGTAAATGCTGGCCAGGATTTCCCTGGGTCCAAATTAGCCAATCTCAAGAGAAGCAATTCCCCCAAATTTTGCCTGGACAGTTTACCTAAAAAGACAACGAGCGCCCAAAACAATTGTGACCCTGCGAGGCCGTGCGTGAAGTGTTTTGGGGCGAGCGTTACTTGGAACCTTCGTGGCAAGAACCTCGTTCAGAGTCAACAACGAGATATTAGTTGCATATATATTTTATTATATCTTATTTATTTATTTCTCCATTTTGTCAGGTGTCTAGAAGGCCTATGGCCAACAACAAGTGACTCGTTGCCTTCTGAAACGTTTACTGTTGAGTTACACTTTCTTATGTTGTATGCTTGAAAACTATTATAAAGTTGTGGTTTGGGAGGACTATAGAACATCTATATGCAAAGTTCTATTTTTTCTCTTTGCAAACGTCTGATGATTGATAAAAGCATTTATTAGAAGTTAGATTAGATGTTATCTTTCATATCGAAGATTATCATTTAAGTGCCTAGAACGCCCGATGAGTGCTCAAGGGTGCTCCTTGTGTGGTTTGAACGTCCGTTGAGAGCTCAAGACGCCTGTTGAGAGCTCAAGGTGTCTGTTGAGAGCTCAAGACGTCTATTGAGAGCTCAAAACGTCTGTTGAGAGCTCAAAACGTCTTTTGAGAGCTCAAAACGTCTTTTGAGAGCTCAAAACGTCTTTTGAGAGCTCAAGACGTCTTTTGAGAGCTCAAGACTTCAGTTGAGAGCTCAAGACGTCCGTTGAGAGCTCAAGACGTCCTTTGAGAGCTCAAGACGTCTGTTGAGAGCTCAAGACGTCCGTTGAGAGCTCAAGACGTCCGTTGAGAGCTCAAAACGTCCTTTGAGAGCTCAAGACGTTTCCGTTGAGAGCTCAAGACGTCCTTTGAGAGCTCAAGACGTCTGTTGAGAGCTCAAGACGTCCGTTGAGAGCTCAAGACGTCCGTTGAGAGCTCAAAACGTCCTTTGAGAGCTCAAGACGTTTGTTAAGAGCTCAAGACGTCCGTTGAGAGCTCAGGACGTCTGTTCAGAGCTGAAAACTTCAGCTGAGTGCTGAGAACGGCAGTTGACTGCCAAGAACATCTGTATATAACAACTTCAATTCTTTGGGTTGCCACGACGCCTAAAAAATGCCAAGTTTACAGAGGTCGCTCAATCATTTGAAAGTAATGCAGTGGGAAATTTTTTGGCATGTTGTTTCAACAGGCACCAGGTTCATAATATTTCAATTATTCCTTACTAAAAATACACTTGATAATTATGCTGAGCATAAAATACGCGACTGCGAATATAAATTCCCGTTAGAAGACTTAGCCAAGAATACTATATTAAATACAATAATAATATGCGTTTAAAAGTTATTTTTTTTTTAAACCGCACTTCTAAAGAGGCCGGTGTCTCCGAAGTTACACATGTACAATGAATTTCTCATCTTATTTTTAAATATTTAAAAATTTTCAATTTATTAAATTAGCTTTTTAAATCTGTCAATTGATTCATGCATTGTCTCCGACTTTACGCAAGTGTGCAAAATTTCACATCGATTGTACAGGTAGAAGCTTGTTAAATATCGATTATGAGATTTGTAGCAGACAAACAAACAAACAATAAGTGACGGTAAAGAGAATTGTTCTAAAAAGCAATGCAATCAGGCAAAAATGAAAAATGCGCTTTAATATTTTTGCATGAGAGAGATTAAAATCCTTTCCTGTGAAATTTTCTTGACGGGTAAATTTCTTTTTTTCTGAGAAAAAAAAAAGAAATTTTTTTTTCTGAGAAAATCCATAAAACGTAGATTTTTGTATCGGTTCCTGAAATTAAGTTTTTCAGATACTTTAAACAATAGTATCTCACAAATTACTCTCCAGCGCTAAATTTTGTGCTTCAGAAATTGAGTAAAGCACAATAGTGGCTACCATTGCGTGCATTTATTACGATGCATTTCCTGCATTACTAATTTGTTCATGCACGCTAGCTGTGACATACGTCAGAAAATAATTTGACTTGCAGCTGTTTTCCTGTTCGGACTTTAGGTATTGCATCTAGAAGCGGAAAACTCATGTCGCTTCTATTCCGCTAACAATTTATAACAATAATATATTGGAATTAAACTGAGCACTAGATCTTCGGTGGCCTTGAAAAGTCGCGGCAGCCGATAATGCAAAATAAATACCAGCAAGTTATCTTTCGTGCTATTTGGAGTTTATTTATTCGAATTCGTACCTATAGTTGTTAATTACTAGTTGTTAATATTTCATTACTAGTTCAGGTGTTCGTACCACTATAGTAATGAATTATTCATATGGAAATCATTGACCTAATATCCGCATAAATGATATTTTCGTAGTTTGTTTGCTGCGGACCGTTATATTTATCAGCAGGCACAAGTTTCTATTCCCCCGACGATGGAACCGAAACTTAATATTTTTTGGGAGATATAAAGGCAAACAGATCAATTTTAAATTTATTCTTCCCATTTCTACGTCTGAAAATAAAACTGGAAATTTGTGAATACTTTTTTCGTATAAAACTGCCTGCATTTTTGACGATCAGATTGAGTTGTTTTAATATTTATTTGCTGTTTATAAGTGGAAGAAAAAGCCTGATACTCCATCAAAACATTGTGTCTAAGAAAACATGCAAGAAATTATCTAATATAATTAAATTAATTATGAATAAATTATGTATATGGTGGTGTATATTGTGGCTAACAGCACAAAATTAGCTTGTATACATCGATTCATCAGAGAAAGTGACTTTTCTGGATTGATTGCCGGACTTAGTAAATAAGATTTGCAAAGATCAAAAGATTGATTACCGGTCTTTGGTATAGCAATAAAAACTCCCAGTGGATTCATTGTAGACAGCCTGTGCTCTACATTTGTTTCTTTACTCGATCAATTGTGCGGATAACTTTTCCTGAGCGAGTAATGAACTACCTTCATATGCTGGTCAATATATGTAACCTATAATACTTCGTGATCTTCTCGTAGGTAAAGGACAGGAAATTAAAGCTCTGTATGAGTACTCGGAGTCCAAGTTGCGACAGCAAGAGTCTCCTATGTATATAAAATTTCAAATGGAAATTACTGGTTGATGACCAGTGCATTCTATGTAACCAAACCACCCATGAGCTAAACGCGACATGAGCCTAGCACAAATGCAGTGCAGATCGCATGGCCATTCTGCATAGAAGTATTTATTTGTTTATCTTTCATTATTTATTATTATCTTATCATAAAAAAGTGAACAAAATAATTGAAAAAATTATACTCACACTTTGAGTCCGGCTACGTTTACTGATTCATTCTTAAATAAAAAAAAGCGAGCAATCCTTTTTTTAAACATTTAGATTTTTGTAATCTCATCACCTCAATCCGCAAAAAGTTTCTTCTAATGTTTTATTATCCTCAAATTTTCTAAGTTAATTTTTTAACGCAATTAACGGCAAAAAATTTATAAACCACTCCTTAAATCGCACGCAAAAATTTGACACGACGTATTACTGTGAGGACATTAAAGTAGGCAATGTCTGAAGTTCTCGCTTTCACGAGCCGTGCAACTTTCTGACTGCGTGATCGATGCACTGAGGAAGAGCCTAAAGTTAGAGCCAGATTTCTCGAACAAACGGCAGGCGAAGAATTATCGATTACCTTGAACGTTGGCTGATGGCAACCGCCCATGCATACCTCACCACGGTGGTAGAGTAAGTTCTATGTAAGGACAATTCTGGATTATCATCTTAATACATTTTTCTAAATTATTCTATTTATACAAGGAAAACCACTTTTTATAACATCACTCTTCCAAATTTTTTATCTACAACCGTATTCACAATTCCGTCATTTGATAGAACATTACAAATTATCCATAGAGGGTTAAAAAAATATCAAAAAAGTTAAGGATTCACAGTCGAATGTTACCTATCCATTTTAAATTTAAAAAGTGCTATTTGCATTGATCTTTCTTGAGCATTAAACTTTTTGATGCTCCCTCACACAAAGTTACTTATAAAATACGAAACCATGTTTAACGATAAGATTGACATATTTTGTGTTGAATCCAATTCCTTTACATCAGCCGCCTCTAAAGCAATCCTTCCCCTGAATTCCCGTGAAATAATCCTTCTCCAAGTGCCCTCTACAACGAACCTTCTCCTAAGTCTCCTCTAGGAACAATTCTTTTCGTGATCTTTATCTGAAGCTGCTCTTGTTTGAAGCTCTCTCAATAATCACTCTCAGTCCTTTTTGAACTGCCGTTTGCTCCAAATAAGAGAAATAACTAAATTAAAATTATTTACTTATTAGTGTATGCGAAAGCCTTTCAGCAGAGCAGATCAGACGAGTAGTTTCTGCCAAACACATTTGGAAATATAAATTCAATGAACGAATGCTTATCTTAAATTTCGTTTGTTAATAAAATTATACGTTGAACCTACATACAGTAAACATGAATAAATTTGAAAGCATGAGATTCAGTAGCAGAAACCTAAGGTGCACTTGTGAGATAATAGGCTCCATGAGAAGTTATTTCTCCACAATAATATAGTTTTCTTTCACTTTTTATTCCCCGATGATGTTTTCATTCACTTTCGGCTAAATGTTTTCAAGTATTTGGAGTCTCAGTCAGAGAGATACTCGAATGTTCGGTTTAAATATCGTAGACTTTTTCCTACCGTCCCAATTCCTTGGTATTAATCTCCGCGAAATTAGCCGTCGCTTGGTAGCAAAACGCATATTTTTTGCTTTCCGCTTCAAATATATCAACGGAATGCATATTCATAAAACAAATATTCATTAATCACAAAGAATTATGTAAAATCGATTTTAACTAATCCCTTAGATATTTCGTAGCTATGAAAAACGGCTATCAAAAGTATGGGACATGTAGACAGGGTTTGTGTCCAGGCGTTCTACTGTCAGTGTTGCAGTCACGTTAGCAGAGACTGTGTCTAGTCGTTCCTGACAGTCATGTTCTGCGAGTATTGTACGTTCAGGCTTAAGTTTACCAGAGATTTAGGTCGTGTCATGCAGAGACCGTTCATCCATCAAGGAGAGGCGCTGTAGAGCGAAATATGTTCGCTCCGGTCCCTGACACGAAGTATCGGCAAAGCTTCAATGGCCGTCCAAGAAAATTGATGGCCAGCTTATGCGAAGAGGAAGCTACCACAACAAAGGTGTCAGTGACACGGTTAACAGTATGGGTTGCTGAGGCCACATCAGGAATAGAATTGAAGCAGCCTATTTCATTAGACTCTCTGTCACAATTGGTATTCAACAAGTTGAGCGATCGCCTGCCTCAATTATGATAATAAAATTACAATATTTTGCCAAAATAGACGGACACTAGACGATTTGCAAGCACTTACATCGAATATTTCTTTCTTGCATATATTCCAGAAAAATGTGGAAATCTCTTTGGATCACTAAAGACGTTGCAGGCTCGCTGTATTGTATAGAAAACAGTTTTCACGCTTTCATATTCAGATAGAAGATTGAAAAATGATTTTAGCATTGAGCTTATCCATAATAAGTATAACTGTTCAAATAGGACGAATGCTGTCATCGCTCAGCTATAAGAGGGCAAACGTTCATGTGCGATGCTCACCAGTGTTCATTTATTTAACTGGTAGAGACGAGGAAATAGGCAAGAAAATTCATTCTTTTCCCTTTTTAAATGGTACGGAAATAAATTTTCAGTAGAATGCGAGATGACTTTCGGTATCGCAGCTAGATTCCCAAGGAAAATTTCAATATTTGAATGGATAAATTCTCGAAAAGACTTTTAGATAATTATTTGAATTAAGAGATTTTTCTCGCTCAGTTAACAATATAAGCAAAAAATGGCGGAAAACAGCCCCCGAAAGGGTGTCGTATTGTCCAGAGAGATTAATAGAAGATGTGAAGTCGTCAATATTTGTCGATTTGAGCTAATAGTTTAGTTGAGTGGTGTTTTCAGAGGTGTATAGTAGGATTCTGTTAATAATTCGACATAGTAAGCTTTCATCATCCGATAGCGATTCCGGTTTGATCTTAAATCTCGAAATTGCGGCACCAAAACAGTATTTGGAATTATCAATGAACTTATGATCAAAGATCAAGCTTTCGAAATTGTAGCACACGGTTGTCAAGATTAGCGACGATTTTATTTTTTAACGGGCGGCTGTTAGAAATGAATATTATCGAGATTCAAAGTAAATAATTTGATAATACACTAGCGTCTAGCACAGAGAACACAAAAGGAATTAAGGATCATTTTTTATGAGTAACTATTCCTCTGGGTCTAATTACGTGACGGTTACTTTATCATCAGTCACAGATTACGGAAAAGAAAACCCGGATCATCAAGAAAAGTTTAAGGGCAGGAAGATGTTTGCAGTCGCTTATCAGTAGAAGGTTTTCCTAGTTCCTTTGTGTTGGCAAATCCTCGATTGAACGCAGCCAAGGCGATATCATCTGCCCCTGCTGTAACAGTCGGCTAACCTAACTGCTAAAATGCTAGGGATCAACTCCTTGGGCTAAAATCTTGAAGCAATGATGCGGAGACCACTCTTTTTCTGCGTATACCGTCCCTCTCTGCCTCACGCTTTCGCCGCTGCCTAAAGCTCGCAGTATCATTTGTACAATTGAGGCTTCTGTCTCATCCGTGTTTATGGTCGGCGAGGGGCGGGTCGGAGCCGAGGGGCTGAATGTGGTTAGTGCAGAAAGACGACTTGGATTCAGGATTCCTGGGAGAATTGTGATGGGCTTTGCGATAAGGGCTGCCAGACTTGGCCTCTCTTAGACTTGCCTTCCGCCCTCAATAAGATGGCGAGCAGAAAACCTTGGAATCAAATCAATATTGAAATTCTAACAGATGAAGATCTGTACATCCGTTCTGAACAACAAGTTTAGAGTCAGTCACTAGAGTAAATTTCGCAATTTTGCTCAAGTAAAGTGTTTTGTTCTTTGCAAACCACCAACTTTGCAATTTGGCAGAATCGGGTAAAATTCATCGAAATTGTGCAGGCGAAAATAGTGATGATAAAGATCAGTGGAGAATGCTGAACATCAAAGCATGTTCATGAAAAAATGTTCTCGTTTTGACTGAAAACCGCGTTTTTCATAACTGAAGTTATTTATATTCATGCTGGTATGATTTGGAACATTCAAGATTGTGATATGTTTACTGCATTTTTTCATATTTCCGTGAAAAGGTATTTACATGATAACAATAAAGTTGAATACATTCGCAAATCTTAGATTTAGATTTGTAAAAAAAATAATTTAGATTTTGTCATGCGGCAAAGTAATCCACTTTTATATTCATCTTTAACTTACTTAGCAGCTTGATGTCCGAGAGAAAAATTTTGGAAGCGTCAACCGTAAAGAAGGACTCATATGGTTTTTTTCCGAGTATAATTATGTGAAGTACCCTCTTCTTACCGAATATGGATGGCAAAATTCAATTGGCAGTTAACAATGGCAGTAATTACGTTACTTTACTGCAGTGGACTAATATCTTATATTACAAAGTCGTAAAAGTCAATAAACCTTAACGAAAACTAATCTACATTTCAGCAGAACCCGTGAAGCCCTCTTACTTTAAGGTTTTTGACTCTTATTTTTTCCATTTTTCCCACAATTTTCAATCGGAGCATACAAGGCTCGCAGAAGGCGTAAATTGAACAGAATTAATATGGTTCTGGGGTCACAATTTTTGCCAGATATTTCGTTTGGTCTGCACCCATATTCTGCGTCGTTCATACATTCGCAGCGTCAGCATAGCGGCGCATTCTTTATGTGGTGCAAATCTTCGATCTTGCAGCCGCAGTAGAAGCTGCCACAGCGCTCTGGGTCATGACTGTTAGTCGGCGTTGATGTTTTCGTCAATCTCTTTAAAATGCGCTTAATGGACACCACATCGATTATTGACTTTGTTCAGCATAATCACTAGTGCTCCTTATAGCGATAGGACCTTGGGACAAACTTTCATGCATGCGTTTTTGATGTGGTTAGTGTTGTTCTGCTTGTGATTCCAACTAAAACTTTGATGATAACTCAATAGTGTTAAATCACGAAACTTCCCAACAGCATCCACTTCGTCACGCTATGAGGTAATCAGCGAGGCTAAGTTTCCTGAAATCGTAATGATTTTTAACAAATTGTTATATTATACTAATCAGCAACATAAATAACTAATCCCATTGATATGAACTTTATCTCATGACAAGAATGCCACTGCGAACTGCTATGCTGATTAAATTTTATACCATAATGACACTCACTGTTACATGCGTTTAAAAAATTGCGCTAAGGTCCCATTAAAATGTCTATGCATTGAATCAGCAGAAAAAATATTCTGCTAAAATGTCGAACGTACTGTGTTGCCACCGAATTAAAATGCACATCTCAATGAATATAAATCATAAATACTTACTAGTCATGTTACGTTACCATGCTTCCTACATTTTTTGATCAACATGAAGATTTTTATAAACTCAGGTTCTATTTCTAAAATGCAATAATTTAGAACTCAGATTCTACAAGGTGAAAAATTTTCAGCACTTTTACACTTATCAAAACCATTAACAATTAACATAAGTGCAAGAAATGCATTTTGATAATGAATATTTAAAATCTATATCAACTTATTCCACTTATTCGCCTCGTACATTTTCGCTTTTTCTCTCATTGCAGGCAGCGAAGGCAGTTGGGAGCAATGGTGGACCTACAGTGGCATTTCTGGTGAGTGTTTAATGTTATGATTTCCTGTGGAAAGGGTCTACCAAGCTTTTTTTAATTGAATCTTAATCTGTTTTGTTAATCAAGCGGACTCGTGATAGAGCGAGTTATTTTCTATTTATGAAAAATGTATACGTATATTTGTACAATGAATATATAGCAGTCAATCCTATCATCTTTTGCTTCATTTGATACAGAGAAATGCTTCATAATTATATCTGTAAGTGAAGAATGGTTGTTAATGAATGAAATGGTTCGAAATTATATCTGTAAATGAAGTCATATAAATCTTCTTAGACGAAATTAAATCTGAAAAGTATTAAATTACGCTCTCTGAAAAAATTAGAAGAAAACACAAGTAAGGAGGCAGACTGGGGCTCCAATCCCATTTTTTTATTGAACTCTGGTTATAATTTGATGGACTTTTTTTGAAAGCATGGCAGAGTTTTGCTCTGTTAGTTGGTGGAACCTTAGTGCAATTGATTTTATAACGGTAATTCGTCATTCATAGTTGCTTGACATTTCAAATGATTAATTTTTTATACAAGGCAAGTTATAGTCAATTGCTCATCATTTCATTACACATATTACTGCATTCAGAGATTTTAGATGTTGGGAGGAGGGTCCACTAAAAGCTGCGTGCATTCTAAATAATAATTTTATTATTAGTACGATAAATAAAACGCGTTTACCCGTTTGCATCATAACCAACTTTAGTTATCACTAAAGCCTGATGAAATATTTATGTCATAAAGCCAGTATGATCAGAAGGGGCACATATCAAAGCATATACCGCCCACAACAGTCGGACCTGCAGCGCCCAGGCGCCATATTTTACATTGGCATCCTCCTCTTTTGCATCGCAAATCTGAATATTTATTCTGCAAACACAGTAGAAAATTGTCGTCCAAAGCGCCCAGTGGCGGGCGTGACCGGAATGGTGGTCGGATGTGGCCACTTTAAGCTCGGATTTACAGAACTTGCGGTGCGTGTGCGAGCCACTAACCAAAACCAGTGCTTGCGTCTTTACTGAATTTGCGTTCTGTGTGAGAACTTCTGATATAAAACTATGGTTAAATTAAAGTGCATACCTTTAGCATCATCAAGGTGGACCAAAACAAGTGTCAAAAGATAACAATAAGTGTAGTTCAAATTTGTTGAACTTTAGCTCATTAATTAATTGTCCGAGAAATGAACCGAACCCAGGGTTTTCCTATGAAAAACGTCCAACGTACGTGCTGGGAAATTGAATATGCGATTAGTGGCTCGAAGATCACCTATGAAGAAAAGCTAGATTCATCACTTCGAGGATCCTCACTTAATGTGTAAGTGACATAGCATATCAATTGCTTAACTTTCAAGACCCTGTGTCAGGGCTAAACGGAATTCATGAGAAGTATTGTGAGTTACCATAACATAATAACAAACTCCGTCAAAAGCTGGGCCTTGATTTTTCAAGTCACTAAAGAAGCGCCGTGCAAAATTCAATTTTCAATTCACAGCTGTTTAAAGAGTATTTAGGATTATTAAATTTAAGATATTTTGAATACTAGCTTAAAAAATCAATTTATTACTAAGTATCATAATCAGATATTCAAACAGCTTGCCCTACAACGGTACTCGCAATAATAGAAAACATTGTGCGAAAATTTTCGATAATTTCATTTCGTAATAAGGTTAATAATGTTCATCGAAAACATATGTGATAACAATATTGGTCAGCCACTGAGGACCTTGAATGGACAGATGTAATTCGAGCGAGCTGTAATGGAATGAAAAGCATAATATTTACTCCTTGGTTTTCTCGAATTGTGAAATAGTAACAGTATTTTGTGAGCACAAAGGAAATGTTCGTATTTCTTGGTTTCACGGTTATATTTTATCAATTGAGAAGTTTCACGCAAATTAGACCATATTTTGTTGAAGATATTTCTTTGAAAACATGTTTTTGGGTCGTGAAGGCTTCACTATCGTCATGCACCTTCTTCTGGCTAAACGATTCGTTCCGAGTATTGAACTAAACCTTCCATTTGCACATAAAAGTTTGAATAAATGATAAGTACAGGTCGATATGATTTGCTGGACAGCGTATCAAGCTATGAAAATGATATTCCTCAGAATTTGATCACTGTATGCTGAAAAGTTTTCAGACTGCAGCTAAGTCGATCCATTTCGGATCAATCATTCTGGCCACGCCGCAATTTAGTATTGTGAATTATATGCGGATCAACGGCGGCCAACCATCGACCTCTGAAAACCACCGAAAACTAAACTGAAATTTCTAAAGAGTGCCGAATTTGCTTAGTTTGTATTAGGTTAGTTTGGGCATTTGTGGCAAAGTGCATTTGAGCACCTTGGACAAATCTCGCAAAAGCTTCATCCATCAAAACTTGCAGTGCGTACTTTTGTTGCGAACTTTGAGTGGGTTGTCACCGAGTGACGATTTTACAGCACAACTTTGTGCTTATGCTAGGCTTTGTTGGAGACGGCCGCAGCCCTGTTGTTATGGTCGTACGGTGTAATGTATGCATCACTAGTAAATTGCTCATGAATAGAGCTGTGAAATCAATCATATATATATAAATGGTCACAGAATTATTTACTGGTAACAAAAGAGTCATAGTACAATACTTAGAGAGTTTTGAGACTGAGTTATAGTACTGCTACGTATAGAGCAGTACAGTACTGCTACGTACGCACTTACAGTGCATTTCAGCAGACAATTAAGTTCAATCAGGACTGTTCCATACATCAATAAAAACCATCAACTGAACGTAAAGGTAGCGATAAATTCTTCGCTAAATTGGATGCAGCGGTAAATATTGCGTTGTTCCCCGAAAAAATAAGTTTGTGACTGGTAACTTTAAACTCATCCGTGGTTTAAATGGTACGATATTGGAATACTGATGCTAGAACAACAATATTTCACTGACAGGGACCACTATTTCTTCTCTTTACTGTCCACCTTCCTACGCTTATGAATTAGAAAATATTATAGCATTAAATTTTAACCTATAAAAGTTTCTATATTATTAAGTTTTAGAGCAATAATGAAATTAATTGAGAAGTTGAGCATGATGTATATAATTATTAATTGATACGATAAAAAAGCTGGAGCGCTGTCTGAAAATAATTAAAATAATCCATTCTAAGGGATAGTATCCCGTAATAAGGATTAGTATCCATCCCGTAATTGAAGCTCATTTTAATGAAAAGACCCATTACTTATTTAAAATAAGAAAAGAGCTTTTCACTAGTGCTATTGTGCATGACCACTAAAAATATATGATATTATCTGAATCATTCTGAATCAATAACGACAGAATGTCTAACACGTTCACAGATTTCTATAACATCATTCATTTTTCGCCGCACGAATGACAGAACAGTTTTGCGAAACAGAAACTTCGAACGCAACAAAATATATCATAGAGAATAAAACCAAATTTTTTCACATCATCGCAAAAACAGAGCCCCTACAATGAAAATTGTTAATAATAATTATATAACACGATGAGTCGATGACACTCTTATCACTTTTTCGCTCCTTTCAGGCAGTCGGCAAATAATCGTACCGAACTCAAGAGAAATAAGTAGTTTGTAATTTTCTTATATACGGAAATAGATCACTCCCG
The DNA here is from genome assembly GCF_000764305.2 of Hyalella azteca. Classification (NCBI taxonomy): domain Eukaryota; kingdom Metazoa; phylum Arthropoda; class Malacostraca; order Amphipoda; family Hyalellidae; genus Hyalella; species Hyalella azteca. The sequence continues at coordinate 129,467 of NW_025940813.1, forward strand.
GAGACTGTATCAATATCGTTGGCTTGTAATTAAAGGAGTTCGATAGATGAGGATAACTACTATCCTTCTTATAACCTGAAGTCTCCATATATGCATCGGAATTCTGCCAACATCCATGCATCAGATTAGTAACTCTTCGTTTTGCCGGCACAGTAATCATCGCATAATACTGCTATTTTCATATTTTAATCCACGAGTATTTTTTACATGGAAATAACAACTCTATTTTATTAGGTAGCTACAGTGAACAATTTCTCAAGCCCCAGTAAACTATTGTTCCCTTCAATTTCAGAGTGGGTAATGACTAAATAAACTTTCCTCTAAAGAAAGCATATATTTTCTGAGTAGACTCTTGCCTCTACCTCGGATCTCACCGTCATTTGTATGCTACAGCAAAGCAGCTTAACGACCGCACGTAGAGCACCTACATTTCAACACCCTCGATCCTGTACCTATACCGCAAGCACTTCCATTCCAACACACTACAACACCTACACTACAAGCACCAATACATCAAGCAACCCCATGCACTCTTACTCCTACTTCAACATTAATCACTCCCTAACTACCACTCCTACACCACCACTCCCACACCACCACTCCCACACCACCACTCCTACACCACCACTCCCACACCACCACTCCCACACCACCACTCCCACAATGAACTATTCAACACGTAAGGCGATCACAATAGATGAACTATTCAACACGTAAGGCGATCACAAAAGATGAACTATTCAACACGTAAGGCGATCACAAAAGATGAACTATTCAACACGTAAGGCGATCACAAAAGATGAATTTTGCTTTAGGTTTTCTTAACTAATTAACTAAGAAGCTCCACGGTTGATATTAAGGACTTTTTCTCTTCGACCGCAGCGAAATGGCCCTGAATATCGTGTATAAATTGTATTAATATTGTTTACTAATTGCCACACCCCCACTCCCACACCCCCACTCCCACACCCCCACTCCCACACCACCACTCCCACACCACCACTCCCACACCACCACTCCCACACCCCCACTCCCACACCACCACTCCCATACACCACCACTCACACACCACCACTCCCACACACCACCACTCTCACACACCACCACTCCCACACCACCACTCCCACACCACCACTCCCACACACCACCACTCCCACACCACCACTCCCACACCACCACTCCCCCACCACCACTCCCACACCACCACTCCCACACCACCACTCCCACACCACCACTCCCACACCACCACTCCGCTCTTCAATTATGTTAATGAAGTGGCCGGTTGGGGCGGCCAAGAGTCTCATCATAATAACGCCTGCTCGTCCAGGCCGAGGCATCAGCGGTCGTTAATCCTACAAATGACTTCGCTTGTCTGTCCTGCTGTCACAGAATCAAACCTCACTAATTTATTGCATAACATTAATTAAATATAGTAATTAACAAAGAAATTTAGATACCCAACCTCAAATTCACGTCCCGTCAAATTCATGTAATTACGTGTGTTATGACTCTTTAAAAACTATTAACTATAAATGATTGTAAACTATAACAATTTGAAAATAGGTAACTTTGATACCACGCTACAGGCTCGAGGGTGATTTCTATTGCACCAAATTAACCTTTATTTCTCGCTAAGAAATGTAGTCAATTAGATTAATAAATAAATAAATTAAAATGTCATTCACTAATCAAACACTCCTCTCGTGATTCCAGACTCAAGCTCCATTGATCACATGTACCATCACAACTAAATCTAAATGTCACCATGTCAAATAATGTCGTATCAAGGTATAAAAAGAAACTTTCAGAATACTTAAAAAACTAGTATTTCAGTTTTATCATGTTAATCAGTTTTATCGTATATAGTTGATGAAAATCATTATTCCTTAATTTCATCCGCGTTAGTGTTTTCTTCGGAATCGAGTGTTTAGTAAAAATTTGATTGCAAAAGTAGCAGACATATAACAATCAAGATAATAGCTTCTACTCTTAAATGAGTACATGAAAAAAAAAAACAGAGTTTCCTGCGACAATCCCTGAATTTCTTCAATTCTATGAAATTACAAGTAGTGGTTAAAAATTCATTTTGTGAACGTGTTGCTGCGAGAAATTCAAGCCTGCACTCCAAGAGTTCAAACTTTAACTCTACACTCATAATTGAAGTTCTTTTCATGGCTACGAATTACATTGCGTGACCGGTCAATTTTGGTTCAAGTGTAAGTACAGTTTAACTTCTGAACGATGAGCGTTAAATTGAGTTGTTAATAATTTTTAGCATTACTTCTAGCGGTCAATGTAGAAAACTATTGCATATTCTTTAAGCTCAATTATGTGTCCCTAACTAATTCAAATAATTCGAATTTTTAATTAAATACTTTCACACCGATATAATATGTGTATTAATTTGAGAAGAAAATTTCCAAGAAGAAGAAGATAAGAAGCAAATTTTTCTTATTTAAATCTCACGATGATCTCGTCTAGCAGGCAAATAACAATAGGAATGTCTGGTAATCTAAAAGCTAGTTGTTTCATGATTTAAGTGTCTCCAATATTTATTTTATGCATATATAATTTTGCACATATTTTTATTATATTAATTATTTTTCTCATCGCATGACTGGCCGGAAATTATTCAATATATGTTGTTGAAAGTTTGAATACATAAATTTAGATTTGAATTGAATGACTTCTATTATAGTTCAAACTGACAAATTTTGATGGCAATAGAATGAAAGAATATTATTCTACTCCATGCTTTGTTAGCCAAACAATTTTGGCAAAGAACCTACAAACTTTTCTTCATATCTTGCATTTAATCGAAAAAAAATTATTCTGCTGTGCGTTGCGCACCATAGTCTGAAACTAAGCAAGGAACCCTGCATGTTATTTTTGATCTAATTTGATCTTATTATGAAATTAGATCAACTTTTTCTTCAATTTTCATAAAAACAAATCATTAACTTTAGAATGAAGTGCATTCTGAAAATTTCCTTTAAGAAGTAACAATTACTCTCACAAATTAATCACACTAACTGAGTCACACTCTCCACACAATTTTTCGCAACATGTACAAAAAAATTAACATTACAACTGAAGTAATTGTTATCAATAGTACTGGAACTTCCGAGAGATTATGATCCAAAATTGAAACAGAGTGTTGCGGGTTTGATACTCGCAGTTTGTTGTAAAAGTTGTAGTCGAAATCAGCGGGTTGTTTAAGAAAAGCTAGACTGGAGAAGTGAGATATGGATTTCACAACCGCAACTAACTGTAGCATATTTGGTGATATATAAAATTGCAGACAGGCTTTCCGTGGTTTTGACCTCAACCACTTTTTTACCTATCCAAAAGACGCTTATGAGTGTTTCCCAATCTTCGAGGATGGCATTACTGGTTAATTTATTTATAATTAAGAAATTTTCTTCTTCCAGAAACAGTTCTTGAACTAGAAAAATTATTGATTCGATTGATTGATTGGATTTATTTATTCAGCTAGATTTATTTTTAGATTATATCATTAGGAAAAATGATTGAGACTTTTTAACCGCCAAACAATTTTGGCTTCTCGTCTACGAGTCATAAAAAGATCATAAATACTGCAATTAATTTATTTTTGTTCTTAATTTAACCTTTAGTACATTTTCATTGTTTGCTGCTAGCATTTGATGCCACATTTCCGGCAGAAGGATTTACGATACAGAAACTATTTGCCCCGACTGCCCCGAACTTTCTTATTTGTCCGTGATCGAGCAGCCCATGCAGAGGTCGACTTGTCGGAACAAGATTAGCTTCATTATAGGCGAGGCATGATTTACAGCCTCCGATAAATTGCAGCCGTGTGACAAGTATCGATTACCTTGGCAGGTCAGACATACGAACAGTTGCGATTGACGGATAAGTTCAGTAATTGACTCGTAAGAGCAAACCTGCTCGATCTCAACTAATGTGACGAGACGCAATTGTGTTCGCATTGCTGAAAATCTTGGACGGATTAGAGGCGGCCAAAGCCTGCCTGCTATGAGTCACTCTTTGGGTTGTGATTATAGCATGACAGCGTGACAGTAACGCTATATGTCGCCGTATTGTTAGCGCTGTAACATTTGTGTGTACGAGGTACACGCTGGCGACCATTGATCAGGCTGCTGTAGTGCCCCCTCTTTGATACACACGCACTGGCCCCCACGGTGTCTCACTTTTTCACGGCGCGATAATGCATGGCCTCTGCACTATTTTTCTAAATTAAGCTGGAAAAATAATCACATTTTTTATAATTGTTATTTGATTTTATCCACCTGTTAAATCCGCATTAAAAATAAGTTGATGAAACTTTTCAATTAGCACAATAAAATTTACTCACATCACTGCACATTTATTCCAATACTTTTTTCTTTAAAGACGAATCACGAAAGAAATTAAATTTCAGTGTCATGGCCTTCTGTTTTTCTGTAAATTTGACCAGGGTTAAATTAAAGCTTTAATATCTTTACGATTTTTATTTATTTTCTTGTTAGACTCAAATGTTTCATCGTCGCAATATATTACTTTCACGCACAATTTTCAACAGCTGTGTGATTTTTCCCTTTACATCAGAACTTAGCCTTGAGAAATCGATGACTGAACTTTCCAAGGTTATTATTTTAGCAACAGAAGCTTGGAGAACCTTTTGTGATGGTCATTGCTCTTATGTTTTATATATCTGCACCTAAATTAATAAGATTGGTTTTACTGTATGAGAAGTAAATTTGGTTAAGTAAAAAACTCGAACATAACGATGAAAATATAAACATACTTTGTTCACCAATTCTATTATACTATCGTTCCACTTTCCGCGTCATTCGTGCCAGTTTCTGCAAAAAAATAAAACGGAATATCTCTATTAACACGCTTCGTTCTCCAGTCTCACTATTAAAAACTTCAAGCGCTGACCCTGGACTAAAGTTCGAGATCGAACTGAGATTGGGATTCATCCTTGAGTGAAGTTAGTTTTTTTTTATTGAAGCTGATTGATTTGAGTCAAGCCTTGACCTACAGTCGTGTTGTGGCAACTCTTGACCTGCAATTTTGTTGACTCAAGCCTTGACCAACAGTCTTGTTGTGGCAACTCTTGACCTGCAGTTGTGTTATGGCAACTCTTGACCAGCAGTCGTGTTATGGCAGCTCTTGACCTGCAGTCGTGTTATGGCAACTCTTGACCTGCAGTTGTGTTGTGGCAACTCTTGACCTGCAGTTGTGTTGTGGCAACTCTTGACCTGCAGTTGTGTTGTGGCAACTCTTGACCTGCAGTTTTGGTGCTGAAATTTATGACAGGCAGCTCTTGACTGTCAGCTTCAACCATGCAAGTCGAGAACATGAGTCGCAAACATGCAAATAAAAGCAAACAAAACCCATAAGACGTCATAAGCTGCAAAAATAAAGCATGTGTTCAGTACAAGCCTCTGCAAAGCTGCAGTGCATAAATCTGCATCGCCGGTGACAGAAGGAAATATGGGTGCGACGGCGTCGAGCTTTGCCGCGCTACTGAAGAAAAATGCGTCCGATGTAGCCAGCCATTTGCGCCCTTGTCGAAACGCATGTAAAGCGCCCCGCAAGCGCTGCTGTCGCTGCGAATTATTCTCTACTTCTAACGCAATCAGAAAAAATCGTCTCCGAGAGGAGAATATTTTGTACTGGGTGCTTTCTTCGAGGGGAAAATGAAAACGTTTCTTGTTATCACAAATGTGCAGAATATATCAACGAAAAACTAGCATTTGAATGTGTTAAATATGCCAATCGTTTTATATGTTATTTTAGAAACTAAATTAAAATTATAGTACGAAGTTATTTGATTTTTTTCTTTTTTGTTCACTTCAAAAAATGTGATGTATATATTTTCTTGCGGAAAAAGTTATGGAATTATATATTTTTCTGTCAAAAAACTTATATCTTTTCTGAATTTTTGAAAATTTATAAATTAATTCAGGAATTTCGATAATGATTTAGTGCTTATATTAGGTTTCGTTGATTCCCAAAATTTAAAACTTTTGCATTATCAATCTGCGACAACTTCCGGCTAGTAATAACAGTGATGTAACGTTATTTTGCAGTCCACTTCTTCTCCGGGAAAAATTCTAAAAATATTATCAGAAATATTGTGTAATTAGACCGAGTAATGTGACAACACCTTAATTTAAAATGAGAGTATGCATTCATATGAATTAATATAAACTAACTTGGTTGAAAAATCATGTAGTGAAATGTCTCTGTTTCTATTGTTAAAATCATCACATGAATCAAGCAATTTCATCTATCTTGTTAGATAAACTTCTGTTAAAACATTGATTTGCCAGTCATTTCAATATTGATAATAAGTTAATCACTTATTTCCTGACTCTCACATCTGCTTTCCATGTCAATGACTGACAAGAAAATTCTGGAATTTTCAATCGGTAACATGATGTCAATATCCTAATGGCATCGATGCAAGCCGGGCCGAGCGTTAACCTAATATGATTACTTGTCGAATCTTTGGTATTTTTGAAAAAATTTTAGCATTACACCAAGTTACCTGGAATTGTTTGGTTATTCTAGGTATACGTGCTCTTAAATTACCAATAGTGATTTGGCCAGATTACAGTAGTTGTCAAATTACTTACGACGCCAGAGTTTCTGAATTTCTAATCAAATAAGTTAAATTTAATTAAAAAATTTTCAACTGATAGTAAGCGTGTGAAAGTATAATATGGAACTTTCTCGTGATTTGGAAAGTTAGATATGTTTCGGTTGTTATTTGGGTGTTGAAAATTACACAAATTCAATCAAAATAGACGATCAGCAGTAACACTTATTTTCCTTTTCCAAAAATATGAGTTTTACAAAACGAAAAGTGTGAATTGAACATTTTATGAAAATGTTACCATTTGTTCGAAATTAGAGCAGTCTGTGTACGGTTGTCAGGAAATAGAATCAAAATTCTACATATACGAGATTTGGGAAGTTCGATATACTGTCAGAATGCGACAGTTTGTTCTCGACTTTCTAACAGCCGTTGCTAGTGCATGAGATGAACGATGATTGAACTGTACGAGCGTTCCTGTCTCCAAACGATTGATGGCCGAAAAATGTATTCGATGCAACGAAAATGGCACTTGATATAAATTGGCTCAAAATATATGTGCCCATAATAAACATGTATTGGTGAATGTACGTTATAATAAGCATAATACTCAAGCGAAAAATTCAATTTAGACACGAGCTGTAACACCTAAAGCCAATACTGGGAGCGAGTTTGACTGCGTTCGAGTGGCCGAATTACAAGCGAATGTTTTACCTGATTTTTTTTTTCTACGTACACATTGTAGAGGTCTTGATTCAAATTATATTTATTGTTTGAATATTAGGCTCAAACCAAATATTTATATATGCGTTGTATTTTTATTATTAGAGTTGTGTTAGAATTGTACGAATGTTGTAGAGAATTTTGGAACCGAGATCTGAGATTGCTTGAGAAAAGTAATAGTATGAATTTGGATGGGCTTCAAAGCAACGTCATGTGTCTCGTGATGCTTATCCCAGTAAACTGAAAGCTAATCGCTGTTTATTTGTCAAGCCATGAATGTGAACAAGTGCCACAGTTCTCATGTTTTAGGAAAACTCTTAATATCAGTTTACGCAAAATAAAGTGTTTTATTTGGCCTTGTTAAGTTGATCAATGAACTCGTGGGCCGTGGGCTTCACTATATCCATGACTACATCTGATTCGTCTTTCACGAATCACGACTAACGATTCATCTGATTCATTGACTTTGTCTGCATATCGTTTTTTTAAAGTTGACGTTATGGGACAAACAAATTACAACCACTAATTTAACGTAAATTTCTGATAGGTCAAAGTCTGTATCAAAATTTAGGTCCATTTTATTATTTTTCACTTAGGTTGTCAAATTCGATAACAGATTGGCTCCATAATTCGTAAAATCTTCAGGCGTTCGCATTGTTTATTCGATGCACGAATAAAAATTGGCGACTTCGCTCTATGACTCACCAGACAAAATCCCGCTAATGCTTTAATATTATTATTTTCAACTTCCAATTTATTTTCTAAGTTAACAATATTTAATATTGCTCATTATTTTAAATCAACTGAACAGTTTAAGACTTGTGTTGCGTCTAGCCCATTATAAGAATTTCACTTTTACCATGAGAACGTGGGGTATGAAAATTTTTTCACATTACTATCCAGAACTCAATGGATTAATGATTTAATTAGTTGTTATTATTCTTTGATTTAAACGCCTGCTTGTATTTAATGAGCTCACACAGTATTATTAGCCTATGTTCACTGGCAGATTCTCACTATTAAATAATTAAAATTAAGAGACTGTGTGGATTTGTCTTCTAAAATTGTATCGTTTTCTGCTCTCAATAATTATTTTTTAGCTATTTCCTGCTCTTTTTATCTATCAATACTTGTTTCTTAAATAAACCATGACATGTTCTCTCTCCTTCGACAGGTCCTCAGTTCTGGGGCCTGCTGAACATGAACTGGAACATGTGCGACAAGGGCCGGCGTCAGTCTCCCATCAACATTGAGCCCAACAAACTGGTGTATGATCCTCACCTTCGCCACGTGCATGTTGATAAACACAGGGTAAGTCCGTGCAAGCCGGCGCTGCTGCGTCTTGAATACGCAAGCTCTTCGTAGTCGGGGGTAAGGGTAGACAAGGATGGTTAGCTGAGAGCAGCGTGAGATGAGGCAGAACAAGGATGGTTAGCTGAGAGCAGCGTGAGATGAGGCAGAACAAGGATGGTTAGCTGGGAGCAGCGTGAGATGAGGCAGAACAAGGATGGTTAGCTGGGAGCAGCGTGAGATGAGGCAAAACAAGGATGGTTAGCTGGGAGCAGCGTGAGGAGAAGCAAGGCTAGGTAGCTGGGAGCAGCGCCAGGCATTAAGCCTAGCTGGAGAGAAGCAATATAATATGAACCAGTAAAGAAAATGATCGAAGACTACGGTGAAATATCAGTACAGGTTGGGCGAATGCAAGACAACGCGATATTATAAGTAGCAGAAACTGAATCAATTTAAGGTGAGTACGTAGTAATAGAGATGAGCAAAGAGTTTTAACCATATTCGCCTAATCAGTACTCCTAAAATAGTGGAAAAGAAGCTGATTCATAGAGTATTTATGGTATCACAGAGCATTTACAAGCTCTTTAAAATATTTCAGCCTGCTTAGTCCTCGATTCTCTTTCTGTGTTCCGTGCTTATCGTAAAAGGATCGTTCCTTAGAAGTCCTAAAAGCGTTTGATCATACAGAGTATCAAGGAATAACATAGCCTTTTTCCACACAATAAATGGTATTAGAACTCGTTGAAGTATTCGCGGCTTATGTATACAACCCAAAAATAGACATTCCTATAATCGAGTGCGAGAATTTGATTAAATTATTTGTATTTAAAATTTTTCCGAGACCCTGAAGGTTTTCGAACATCCCGATGCACGAACGCAGCAGAATTAGGGAGATAAAAATAGTAAATAACTTTTATGTTCAATCCCGATATATATTTGAATTACAATGAATTTTTTGAAAAGCATATGTTCCAATGATTTATTGATTTATTTTAGAGTAAGTTCCCAACATTATTGAGCTAACACAAATTTTATAACATTTTTAGTTTCATGTTTTTGCTCCTTCAAAAAGACAAATTTCATTTTTCAAAAAATTCTTATGCAATCGCAAAAATTCTTTGTGAAGGTTTCCGATTATTAAATGAGAACAAAATCAAAATCAAAATTTGCTCCAAAAAAGGCAATTGATTATAAGGAAGTGTGTTTTCCAGCATAAATTCTAGTTCAAAATCGTATTCAAAACTTCCAAACTCGTAATTATTTCTTCCCAATTATTCATATATGGACCTAATACATAGAATTTATTAAGTTTTAACAGAACTTGTGTTCAGACTTCAATCAGGATTTATGAACACTCGTTTCTTGCAATCGTGCATTAATAAAATTATTAATTGAATAATTTCAGTCCGCTCTGCAATCATTAAGTATTTACTCTATGCGACTCTAAAACATAATGTCAAATTATTTCACGAGAAAAGATATGATTGCTGTTTGAATGACAATATTTGTCTTTAATTCATTCAAACAAATTGAAATATTTTGCAATATATTTTACATATTTAGATTGAAGTCCCCACTTAAATTTAAAGAGAAAATTCATTGATAGGGGAAACCTCTTGTAGTGAATTCTGTTTGAGCCGCAGCGCTTATTTGTATAATTATTACTCAATATCTGTCTTAATACTCGAAATTGTATGAAATACCTCACGTACCCGTTTCCCGCTCGAAATTGATGTTGAGAAAAATCTATTCAGTGTTGTTATTTAATTCAGTTCGACTTGACGAAACCTCATGATTCTATTGAATTTCTGCGTAGCAACTAAAAGCCATTCATCTCTAACGGTCTGACACAATACAAGACGTCGATAATTTGTGTCTGTCGAGATTGCTACGAAGGAAATTTTGACTCGAGTTTGCGAGTGAAATTGAAGACGAGTTTGAGAAGCGGAAGTCCGACATGCGATGCCTTCATCTTAGACGTTCTCTTTCAGGAAATAATGAACCAAATCCAAAATCCTCAATCTATTGTTTGCTAAAATATCTTACGTTGATCAAAGTCTTGTAATGTTGTTTAATACGAATTATACATCAGTTTTTTTAGAATACACTTGATCAGAAGGACAAGAAAATGTAATTCGTGTAACTAATGTAAAACCGAGATGTAGAATTGGTCTCCTATTGTCAATTATTATTGTGGAAAGTGAGAAGGAATCATTTAATGAATGCCGTCTCAGGGGTTGAAGTAAAAAATTGTTTTGATTTCTATTTCATAGATTCCGCGGAATAGTTGTTTCGATTTCTTGAATGGAAATCACCAAAATAATTGGCTGGTATGATGGTAAAATGGTTTTGCAATCAAGTTGTGGCAGGGATAGCAAGTAAATTTGTTGTGGTAATTCTCTTATAATACGTGGCAGTGAATCGTTTCAATACTTTCCATGATGCAATAGCACTTAAATTGCTTGAATGACTAATCTCAAAAACATTTTGTTCTTCGGACAGACAAAATTTGTTCAATACTGTATAATAGCTGTAAATAATGCCATTACCGGAATATAATATTTCAAATTTTTTGCTAAAACTTCAATTTCATGGACACTTTTACTATTCCAAATGCAATATTAAATCTTCATTATTCATTTCGGTAGAAGTAATCGAGTTATTTCTGATTGTATATTAGGCTACTCATTGTGAGACAAATTTGATTTTTCCGCACGTGAGAAAATTTGAAGTTTTGTTTTTCTCTCAATCTTTTTTCTCTGAAACACATAAAAATCAGGTTCGACGTCGGGGCCAGCGTCTTGTACATTCTCTTTAATGTCCGCACTTAAAGTCTAATTTCTAGATCCGCTATCTCATAACCGATGTAATGGAAGCTGCCATTAAAAGAAGGAAAGACTCTCGCGATGTCCTTTATCGGAACTCAAGAGATAACACGAGTGGATTCCAGACTTAAAGTCGCTTTTTTGAGAGCCGTTTAGCGGCAGGATATAGGCAAGAACTCGGCCCTCAAATGCCACAATGAACCTTTATCAGTTGCCAATATGCCTGCCACTTGAGCCTATAGTCTTGATACTTTGGCTTTCTTAACTGAAAACTGTTCTTCGTTATTGCTATTCCCGAGACTCTACTTGTCCTCCAAGTTTTATTGTCCCGGTAGCTGTAATTTGAGAATTTTCTTGTGAACCTCCAGGCGAAAACTGCGAACGCTACGTGCCTGTTTGCTTGGCTGTTCTCTAGTTCCATCCTATTGATGTATATAAAGTGTTCCATGTATCCTAAAACTACTAAAATTTTCACGTTTTTTTACTTTAATATTTTGCAAGCAGTTTATTATTTTTAACGCACCATTTGATCTTTTGATTCGTTTTATGTTTACAAAACCATCGGTAAAAATTTCTCTCATAACTGAGCGCTCGTTCATTTGAAAGATTTAATGAAGCTTTTTATGTTTAAAGCCAACGAAGGAACATAAAGACTTTTTTTAAGAGTACCTTGCAACCACCAAAGAATGTTTTTCGAATATTGCCAGAAAATTTCCAATTGTTTCGACACATGCCAGGTAATTGAAAATAAAAGGCATTAATGCACCATCCAGTACTGATATCCTATTTAAAATCAAATTATATTCATAATCGATTAAATTTTTTATGTTTTTAGAAATTTATAGCATTCATGACACCTTTTTCCGATTCCGTCTGAACTTTAATAGAAACAATGGTGAGATTTGACCTTTTTCTGCAGCCTTAAACTTTAAACGACCTTTTATATATATTTAATTGTGTCGGACTTGATGAATGAATGAAGAATGAAAAATTAACTCTTATTTTTTGAATTATTATGGTCGGTAAGTGACCTTTTGGCATGCCTCTATTCGTCAATGCTTTTTAAATGAGCCGGGCGCTGATTTTCAAAAGGAATTTTCTGCATAAGTATTTAATATTAATATAGCTGCTATTGAAAGGGACAATTTTTATTGATCGAGTGTCAAATACTTCACTTTTGATCAAACACTTCAACTTCACTGCGTAAATACAAAGTCTCGACAAAAAGTTGCATGTTGTTGTTATAACTTCTCTACAAAGAAGGTTCTTTTTTTAGAAACTATTTTACAGGTAATTCCCTGGTTGATGTTTTTTGTAGGTTTATGATAAAATATGGCAATTATCGATAAGGTTTAGAGGGAATGTCACCATATAATAAATAATCATAAAATGACATACGTATAATGTCGAAATTTCAAAAAAGTTGGAAACACAATCAGGTATTGAACCTCAATCTTTTAAAGTCAGTGATTCAGTTCATAAACTTTAAGTGCACAATATAATGAATTTCAACGAATTAATTACAAAAAATTGTAATTCATTAACAATCCCCATAAATTTACCGTCTAACCAGAAGAGAAGCACAGCCGCTATCAATCGGCAGTCAGCGTCTACGAGCGGAGCGTCGGCATGACAAAACCTCCCCCGCGGATATGAACTGTCATGGTCGCCGAGAGCTGTGTCGCCAACTTGTCTGATGTTTCCTTTCATTTTATTTGAACTAATTTAAGTTAGTAGGAACTCATTTCAACTTACAACTCGCGCTGTCTTCCGCTCACGCTTTATATTACAATCCTGAAAATAGGAGCGTGTAAGTTCTGTCATGGTTGTGGACGAAAATTATTATCAGATGCTCCAAGAAAGTGATAAATTTTCTGTTTTGTTTCTAACGAATTACGGTGGTAAAATAAATCATGAATAAACGGCGTAGCATAATCTTGCAATTTGACATCAATTTAAAGCTTGGCATGGAGAATGCCAAGCTTTAAATGAGTTTTGAAACTTAGATACGTTATTAATTCGCGACTTAGTTTATTGAGAACATTATATTTACCAAGAGATTAACAATATTTTAGATCAAACACCCATTTATGCAATAAAAATAACGACTATCTAATTAGATTCGTACCGCACAAGAACAGCCGACTTATGTAAAAATTTTATGTGTTTTAAGACGTCAAAGTAACAGTTTTTAACAATTATCACTAAATGTTTTAACAAGAATATTAGATGAACTTTAATTCCTCGATTACATGCAAATGGAGCAGGTAATTAAGAGCGAATTAGAAATTATCTTATATAATTAGATTGACTAAATAATAAACAAATTCTATCTGCTACAAATTTAGAAGAAAAACTAAAAACCCAAGTATGATAAATGATTTCTTATAATGAGATTTTTTCAAATAAATATTTCTGTTGTCTTTAGATAATTCTTCATTTTAAATATCCTATATCCATTAAAAGTTGTTATTGTGCCTACAGGGCATACTAGTACGTGGTCGCGCTTAATTGCGATATTATAGGAAAATATTTAAATTTGAGATTGTGTGGCGATTGAATGACTCCCCTCAGTCTCAGTTTTTAATTTTTTTTTCTATTATCACATATTGTTTCAGGATATTATCGCGCCTCATTAAATTAGATTTCGTTTTCAAACACTGCTTACCTCGTGTACTTGACTTGAAAAGCATTACACAAGCAAAATATCACATTTTCTGTTTTACTTCGTCATGGAAAGCAGCGATATTGCCCTTTGACTATAAAATCATCATTCTTTCATACCATTTAATTGTGAATATGCTCCACTCCACCAAGGGCAATTCAACATAATATTAGTTCATTAAAAATATTTCTGTGAAGAGCCAGTATCCTACTTTATGTTTGCTAGCCTCCAGGTTGACAGCTGCTGTTCAGCGCAGCGCTAGTGCAACTTGAACCCAAAAAGCTAATGATGTCACTGCAAACTTTGTTACGGCCTCGAAACATGGCCAACTAAAGTGGACATTGTTCTTCAGTTTGCCTGTTTTCTCACCCCTAGAAATGTCGAGCAAGAAATGTGTTTATCTTATAAACGAAATGCAAATATAATTTAGGCTGCCGAAGAGGATGCCAGTGGAAAATTTTACACTGGTAAGATAAATCGATGATCAAATACCAAAAATCTGTGTACAGCAAGATAAAAATTAAATTTTATGATGATTAAAATTCACTTTGATCATTCGGTCAACAGTCCATGTTGATCAGTGTCTATTGCACACATTTCTTTAATGTTTTTCATACTTGAATGAATACAATGAACATAAAGTATCTAACTCGGGTGTGTTGTACCAAAATTTTCAGGTTTTTCTATAGCTCAATTAGAATGTGAGTAAGTTGTTCGATAGGACTGAAAATTATTACAAACAACTTCAAACGCATTACTGAAAATAATTTCTTTACGTGAAATTTTCAAGACTATATGATTCTTGATGCAAAGAGTCTTTTTAAATTAAGAATTTTACCTTGTAAACTCTTCTAATTATCAAAGGACCGATTTTTGTGTCGCATTATCCGTAACCAAAAGAAAATAACGTAAAACCATTTATCCTTAAATCTTCTGGTATATGATATTCCCACTGATGTAAAATTTTCATGTCAGCGCACTTAGGAATTATTTGGGAAGTACTTTAAATATCTAAGAAATTCCTAAAAATTTAACACCTGCTTGAAAAAATGATGATTGAAAGTACCAGCACTAGTAATATTGAATAAATGCTGATGTATTTAATAATGCTATTCCTTAATAATTCTAATAATTATTACTAATTTATAATGATAACTAATTACTGAATAACTAATACCAATGCAATAAAACTATGATTTAATAATAGTAATAATTGGTGCTCCAATGTAATCTCTTTGCTGTTGTATATTTGTTTCAAGACAAATTAAAAATTTTAATTAGATCTTCAGTTGCTAATGTTGAGCCTTTCATGATCCTATTAATGCGTGTGCTTATATTCATCATTCACATAACATCGATTTTATTTGCGACCATCTCGACTCATTATTTTGATTTAAATTTCTCGACGTTGTTCCATACTTATTCAAATTAAAAATTGTTCGCAATTCACCTGGCAATTTTAAAAGAGTTAAATTCTACAGATTTTACGTCAGAAATCACGTGTCTACTGGACATTTCGCCTGGAATAAAACTCTTGAAATGCTCATAAGACAAACGAGGTCTCAGCAGCTGGTAGCTTATCAGCGATCTCAAAAAGAGCAAAGAAAATTGCAGAGTTTTGCGGGACCATGAAAGGCAGCGCGTAGAGGACAGTCTGACGTACAAGCACTTCATCAAGCGCGACGTTCGATTTAATCTGCACTATCACACTTTTCTAACTTACCTGCGTGCTCCTGATTGAACTTTTACAATTGCAATGATCAATGAGAAATCGAATTTAAGCTGCACAAAGTGTAACAGTAACTCGCACTCTCTCTTGCAGTAACGCTAACTTTCACGTGCAGTAACGCTAACTTTCACGTGCAGTAACTCTCACTTTCCACTTGCAGTAACGCTAATTTTCATGTGCAGTAACGCTAACTTTCACGTGCAGTAACTCTCACTTTCCACTTGCAGTATCGTTAATCCACATGCAGTAACGCTAACTTTCACGTGCAGTAACGCGTACTGTATACTGTATAGAAACGAATAGCCACTAAGCGCTCCATTTTGCATTGTTTCATCTCGCAGCATTGCACAGGAAAATGATTGCTAAAATAAGAATGTCCTTACGCTAAACTGTCGTCTTCACAAAGTTTAAACTCTTCTTTTAATCCGGTATTGTTTTCTTGTCCTGCATCTAAAATCAAATTGAGATATTTTTGTGTATCTTAGGCTATAACCTCTCAGCAAGATTTCACCTCAATTTTAACTATAAAATTATGACTTTCTACTTCAGAATAATCACGGAAGAATACATTGATTTTAAAATGACTTTAATATTATAATTAATTTTCCTTCTTCGTCATAACAGCGACACTCACGCTAGACTGCGTCGGAATAATTTCCCGCGATTTTTGCCCATTTTTGAGCGAAAGGTCGCCACGCTAGAAACAATTACGTTTCTCCTATTTTGCCCACACGGATTCGAAACCATTTTCCAGACCAGTGATGGAGAAAACTGTAAAAACTTCCTAAAAACTAAAATCAGAACATCGCTCCATTGTTGATAACGTAAGCTAGCAACACATGGATAATATAACATATTTTTTATCAGATAGTTTTATATCGTCTGGATTATTTTCCATCTTGCTCTCCTATTACCGCATAGCTTCTGTATGTGTAAGATATCGTTTTTTTTTCTTTAAAAATAACACTCTAGCACGTATGTTAGTGATCCTCACTAATTTCCACTGAAATTATAAATCGAAATTTATAGATAAAATTGAACAATGAAAATACTAACTCTAATTACAGCTTTATTAATGATCAAATAAATTTCTTTCATACATTTTACATACCTAGAATTTCTTAAGTGGATTAATGCATTAAAAGAACAAAGCGATACAAACCTGCGCAGTAGTCAATTATTTCTGTAACGTTAGGAATAATAAATTAACAGTGGAATTCTAATTCAAGGTTAACTCATGAGCATAATCTATGAGATTCGTATCGTTCCAATAATATGTTCGTTGATTCCGACGACATTCTGCACCGAAACAAAAGGAAGTGGTGAAATCAGAAAAATGCTTAACTCTTTAATGAGTTCTCTTTATCTCTTTACGCTAAACTCATTAGTGAGTTCCCATTAGTTCTTAGTGCAAAACCCATTAGTGTGTTCTTAAACCTCGGTTGCCTCCTCACACGCTTGCCTTATATCGATAATTTATTTCCGGAGCGATAATTGCATATGCATTTTTTGGCTCCTTTGCCTGAGTGGTGAAAGAATTTATTCTGGGTATATCCTTTAAAAAAAATAAGAATAAATATAGATGTTCTTTCACACGGGCAGTAAAATCTATTACTCAATGCAGTGCGCTACATGCAAGTTAAAAAGGCCTCTAAATGAATAGTTTTAATTTGGATCAGAATATAATATTAATCGGATCAGAACCAAAACGTGCTGCCAGTGAATTTTAAAATTCCCAGTCTCAGGAGCGGGTTAATTGAAAAGTCTTAGATAATTTTCTGCGTATTTATTTAGCGAGATTCGGTAATAAGCTCGACAAATAGACGGCAATTATCGCATAGAATTAACATAATAATAGGGTTGTCTAGAAAAAAATTTGTTGAATTGCAGTTTAAACTTGGAAAATATCACTAAAATTTGTAAATATTCATAATGAAAAAAATTAACCAAGCGTGGAAAATGTCGAAGAAAAAATGGTCAACGAAACTGATAAGCGCAGCCAGGCTGGTACATAATGAACTAGCAATCAAGTTTTTCGGGTCGCAAAAAAAATATACCATTAACCGTGACACTGATGGTCGTAACTGTGATGTGTATGAAGCTCTACTAAGATCGTAATATTTCATCACTCACAGATGAATTTGGAAGACTTTGCTTGTACACGAATGAAAATTTTGGCTGATGGACTTCCGAGATCGCCTTCACTTTTTTAAGACTTCTTCAACTTTTAACGTTTCTCTTAACGAGAAAATATTTTCGATTTGATCTGATCAATTGTGATCCAAACTCCGAATGGAACGTATTCTTCAAGAAATTAATTGAGCTCAACGTTGTTTTTGACTCCATGCCTCCTGTTAGCCAAAGTGTTCGCTGTTTTCGCGTCCGCAAAACAGGGGATTGTTTTCACTCCCCAGATCGATGGTTGACATACATTGAAAAAAAAACATCTCTTCCATTCGCAGAATCAACGCTCTTGACAACTTCTTACGACGGCATTAATGTTTAAATTCTTTGCTCACGTGTTAAAAGATTTCATTTTATCTGTAAAAGGTTGGAATATTCTAACACTAATTACCGTGGATATAATTCCTCGTCGTTTTACATTTAACCTTGTTTTGGCGATGTTTGAATAAAACTACTATCAATAGTCATGGAGGTAAAGAGTTAAATAGGAAAATTGTTCACGTTCTACTATCGACAGTAACGTTTTTCGTGCTGGACTTTTTTTAGCCAACTTATCATTATCTAGCAAATTGAAAAATTATTTCAATGACATTCGGCTTATCAATAATAAAATAAGCCAAATTAATGTTAATATATTCACGATGGAAATACCTTCTTTTTCAGATCGACGGCTACCTTTACAACAAAGGCCAGAGCGTGATCTTCAGAGTAGACCCTGCGATGACGACGCACGTGAACATCACAGGCGGTCCGCTGGTCTACAAATATCGCT
This sequence comes from Hyalella azteca, assembly GCF_000764305.2. Classification (NCBI taxonomy): domain Eukaryota; kingdom Metazoa; phylum Arthropoda; class Malacostraca; order Amphipoda; family Hyalellidae; genus Hyalella; species Hyalella azteca. Next base: position 148,247 of record NW_025940813.1, read on the forward strand.
TTGAGGAACTGTATGTCCACTTCGGAGAGCACGACAACGTTGGCTCCGAGCATCAGATCAATGGAAACGCATTTCCTGCTGAGGTTGGTTACTTAGATAACACTGCCTGTAGTAAATAAAAATATAGCTCAGTACTCACTGCAGTGAGTGACAGAGAGCGCATTTTCTCGTCGACGAATAATGTGAAGTCACGGACTGACAGACAGACAAACGGACAGATGGACGGACGGACATGGCGAGCACAATAGTGCATTTTTTCCATAAATGAGAAAATGCGCTAAAAACTCATTTATCTGCCTGGAGCTATACATGCACTTCTGATAACACGGCAGACGGTTTCTCGGCATTACGAGTCGAGGTTCCAAAACTCGCTAGCTACTCGTTATTAGAAGCATAAATCTTCAACAAGTAAAATTTGACCGACCATGTATATAAATTTTCAGTAAAATTTCGTTTCGGTACACGATGGGTTTTTCGCAACATAACAAATAGACTCGATGAATTTTGAAGATGAAACAAGAAATTTTCTGAACTCAATCCCATATTATTAAGGCAGGTAAAAATCGTGCATGTCACGATGCCCGTCCGTTCAACATGAAGCGCTTATATAAATTATGTTACATTTCAAGCTACGCTTGATTTTTTTTAGTAATTCTCAACTAGATTTTACAGATACCGTCTCTACACTAACATCTTATTCGTTCCAATAAATTTTAGCAAAAATGTGTCTGTATAACCTTATTTACGATCTTATAATCAAGTTTTCCATGAAGTAAATAATATGCACTGCAAGAAACTTTATAACTCTCCCGACTTGACCCTCGTAGGGAAGTCCTAAAATTGTTGAAAGGTTTTAACCTTTAAGTTATAGCTCGAGACATTTATAGAAGAGGACAGATTCCATGTTCGTTCTTCACCTCTTTAAAGCTTTTCTGGCCATTATTAGATCATATTTTCAAGCATAATTTCAAGCATTATTTTCTAGCATTATTTTCCAGCAGTATTTTCTAGCATTATTTTCCAGCATTATTTTCTAGCATTATTTTCTAGCATTATTTTCTAGCACTGTTTTGTACCATTATTTTCTATCAGTATTTTCAAGCATCATTTTCTAGCATTATTTTCTATCATTATTTTCTATCATTATTTTCCAGCATTATTTTCTAGCAATATTTTCTAGCATTATTTTCTAGCATTATTTTCTATCATTATTCTCTACCATTATTTTTTACCAGTATTTTCTAGCATTATTTTCTAGCATTACCTCTACACTTGAGTCTATGACCTCGTATCCGATTCAGGGAAGTTACGAACCAGTGAAGTCAGTGAAGTCAGTGAAGTCAACCTAGTCTCGCGAAGTGCGTTCTATTTTTTAGTAATGACACGAGGAGCTGTCACGGGTCCCGGGACTCGACACAATTTTCGTGTCAGTGTGCCAGAAAGAGCTGAGGGGACCGACAGATTGCCGTCACAGCTTCTGACCTGAGAAAAACGACCTCCTAAAAAACGGCGAAAAATTGCAGTCTCCTCGTTCACGGCCCATGGCTGGCGCGCGTTCACAGACTTTCCTGCACGACAATAATTGATGGCTATAGAGATCACAGAAATTATCTTTTTTTTCATGAAGGTTATTGCCCAAATTTAGCAAAATTACGCACTCTTAGCTCGAGCGGGAACTTGGAAAACAATTATCTAAATTCAGTTAAACTTTATTATTTTCACGGGCATGGCTTTATTTTTCTGAATGCCTTGACTTGAGATTATAAAGAAATCTCACACAAAATATCGTAACATTTCTAGAAAAAGATTCCCACACTGTTCGCTTGCTAATATCTTGAATTTTTTTTATATTTCTGGAGCAAATTGTTTCTTTCCGGAAGACGGTCTTTGTAATATTAATAATCTGCCACGAGCACAAGAGCTGACTATTAATTATGTTTATATAACTACTTACTAAACACTGCAGTACAACATATCCCACATATTATTGTATATACAATATTACAAAGGCACATCTTGGACATTTTATTTTATTTTTAAAAAAATCCACAGCGACTTAGCGGTTTTCTCCATGCCCAAATAACCACTAACAATAACGCAAGCCTAAATTAATGTCAGAATCTTTTTGTCCACAAATAGAACCCGGTCTTTGGCCCATTCTTGCACAAGCCCAATTAACGAAAAAATTACCGAGAATTTTAATGTTCCATTATTTCAATTTCCTCCAAATTAGAGCGATTGTGTAATCAAGAAATGAATCTCTATTCGTCCGGTGAACACGCAAGCCAAGTGTCCACTCTTAATTAAAATTTGATTCGCTAGTCAAATCATCGCCCAGTTTCTTCTATATTAAATATAAAATGTAAAATGCAGACATTTCTAAGTTCTACGTATTTATTGGCTACTCCTTTAATTTATACGTGCTCGCTCCCAAGAACTGCTTGATCTAATTGATGAATAAATTGCATTTAGGAATAATTGATTGAGATTAGAAAGCAGGATAAGAGTTTTATCACAAAAGCGTTTCACAAATTGGCTTTGTCACCGTAAAAAGTTGTTACCCGCTTATTAAATTTAAAGTCTTAATGCTGAAAAGTTAATCTCAATATCATAGCCAATTAACTCCATTTATTTTGAGAGCAATGCATCAGCAGGGAAATATGCAAGAGAGTCGTCTTACTCAATCGAGTTGCGATAAAAGGAGAGTTGTTCAATTGAGTTGAAAGTGAAATTTTAATACAATTTCAGCAAGCTGTTGACTGCTGAAAAACTGTAACCCATTAATCAAACGACTGAATTACAATTGGATTCAAACAATCAAAAAATTCTTAATGAATTGAATTTTATTTATTTGCATTTTTTTTAGAAAAATTCATTGATTATCGTCATTAAATTTCTTCTGATTATTGGGTGTTTTTACCATACAATTACGTACTTGAATGATTTTCATATATACCAAAAGTACCTAATAAAGAATAAATTTTCCGTTGAAATATTTGTGAAATTTTTTGCTTAGATGCCCATGATTTCTGCAGTGTAGTCGATCTTCTATGCTAAAATATTATCGGTATAAACTACAGCAATATTTTCACCCCGCTCGATGCAATGCGATGGCTCTCATCCACTGAAATATTCGCACTATGTGTGCTACGCTGGAATATGAGGGAGCGTTTACTCATAGTCTAAAACAAAAATATTGTGCTTGTTGATATATATGAATTTCTTCTTATAGGTAAATGCACAAATAATAATTCATAAACGAATACTGTAAATATTTATACTTCGTATAGGTCGTAAGAAATATTGACAAATTAATATTGACAGCAGGGTAACATGGGGCAGCGAGCCCACTGCGGGTCACGGGACCAAGGGTGGGCGCCTTGCCCCAAGCCCATGGGCCCATTGCCCCAGGGGTGGGGCAATGGGCCCATTTTGACACTTTTTACAAAATAGTGTTTCACTTAAAATTGAATAACTCTATAGGCGTCTAATTCACATCATACATTCCTCATTAGTTGCACCTTTAAACAAAACAAAAAACCACTTCGTATCAATTAAAATTTCATCAAAAATTTAGTTTAAAAAAAGTGGGGGGCGCGCTGCCCCACGTTACCCTACTTGAAAATTAAAAGATTTATTTTTCCATTATATTGAAGTCCCAAATACTGTGCTCAAGATGCAGCTTTTCATACAAAATAAATTATTTTCTGGAAGCTGATTTAGGAATTCTATTTTTCAACTATGAATATCAGTGAAGAAAACACAAACGAACAATTGAGAATAATACAAAGAATTAAGAATTTATTGAAATCAATTCACACTTATCCGAGACATCTTTACAAATCAACTGTATACGTTACTGTATAATTTCAGGTGGATCTCTCCCACTGTCATAATTCTTCAGAATATTTACACTGAACGCTCAATATTAATATATAAATTATTCAATCTTTCATTTACAATATTTTTCCAGTGATATTAGTGCCGTGGCGAAAATTAGTAACCATGAATGCAGCTTTCTTATCCGCCGAACAACTTGATTTGATTTTAGATACATTATAGTATCATATAGCATTTTGGCTATCAAATTCCCGAATTTCAACTATTTCGTCTGTCCATTCAAATAACTTTCTGACACGGTATGAAAATAACAGCAAATTCCTAAAATGAAATTATTCAATCGTTACACCATTCTCACGAAATCGTTACACCATTTCTTTTGTCCATAATATTTTATGGACAAAAATTAAGTGTTCCTCAAAATAATTATATATCATTTGGCGCTGAGCAGCTACAGCTGTACGGGTTCAACGCTGATCTCTACCCCAACATGAGTGAAGCGCAGCAGAACAGCAACGGCATCGTCGGAGTCAGCGTCATGATTCAGGTCTGCATTAAAAGATGTTTTAATTTTTCACTGCTTACTACACGAAACATTCATTTCTTATCATCATATAGGTGTACAGTTTCTGGATTCAATAAAGTTTAGCACATTATTGACTATTGTTTTTTCACTTACGTTCCTTTCTCATTCAAGTCGAAATTCATTAATTTGTCATCTTCATTCAAGTTTATTTGTTTTTATTTGTCATCTGCAACAGGAGCCTATTTGATCCTATGGATTTCAAATACTTAGAATACTTCGAAGGATATTCTCTATAACTCGAGCAATTAATTTAACTGCCCTATAATCATCTAGATTAAGTGCATTATGAATTAGTACATAAGCCTCTTAAAAATTACTCACCTATATTTTCTAAATAACTTAAACCATTTTACGCTGCTTATCCGATCTATTTTAGTCTTTACGATATTTCGGGCCACTACAACATTACTGCTCTGTTTCTAATTCCTGTCTTTCCACGATTTCATTTCGGGTCATTGCGTTTTCATTTCTGCTTCGTGCATCCTATTTAAACTTCTGACCCTTTTATCACTGCGTTATTCCTGAGACCGGCAATTTTTCCGTCAGATCGGACAGTCCGGCAACGACGAGTTCCGAATCCTGTCCTCGGGCTTCAACAAGATCGTGTACAGAGGAGACCGCAGCGCCGTGAAGCACATCTCGCTGGCCGGTCTGCTGCCGCTAACCCAGCATTACATGACATACGACGGCTCTACCACACACCCTGGTTGCTGGGAGACAACCACGTGGTTGCTCATGAACAAACCTATTTATATCACCAAGCAGGAGGTGAGTTATTTACCTTTAGTCATTATCCGATGCCACCTACATTAATGCAGCCGAACTGAAAACTAGCTGGGTGCTCATTTTATTTGTTGAACATTAAAATAAGCTACTTTTATTTCACCAAACATCATACGATGGACGTGTGCGTTTTCAATAAAAGAAATATATACGAATCATCAAACAGAAATTGGAGGTGGATTGTTCATAAATTTCTCAATCAATTTGTCCAGGCCACCGACAAAAAAATGGTGTCTAATTCTTGATGCATGGAATACACCTGTTCTGGACACTTTATTTGCACGAGATGAAACCTCCTCTGTTCAGTACAATAAGTTTACTGTTTTTTTAATATCTATCATATCAGGGATTTATTCCTAAATTAAATAAGAGATACGGACGGATGTTTTATAAATCCGAACTTAATAAATTGCAATTTTTAGGTGGTCGCAATTCCGCTTTTCTGACATTTAATCGTATTACAACTTGTTAGGGGCATATAAACATTTTAAAGTATTAGATCATTACATAACTAACGCGACGCATTACATGCATTCGAGAACGGCAACTTTGCCTTGTGATGTATCGAGTCCTCATGAATAAATCTTGTACAAGGTCTGACATTACACCACGATAGTTTCAGTAGTACAATTATTGAAGCCAAATCCTAATTAATAATCTTTTAATGCGTCGATTATCGATAATCTTTTAATGCCTTATGCTTTTTAATGCCTTTTTTAAGCCTCGGTAGTTAATGGCGAACTATATACATTATTCATATTGATAGCCAACATTTTCTTCTGCCAGTTACTCGCCCTACGGCAGCTCTACCAAGGCGACAGAACTCTGCCTAAAACCAAGATGGCGAACAACTTTCGGCCCGTGAAGGCTCTGCACCACCGAACGGTGCGCACTAACATCGACTTCACTACAGACAACAGGCAAAAAGATTGTCCTTCCATGCACCGCGAAATGTTTTATGCAGGTAATGTTAACAGATTAATCGTTTTAAATTTATTTGGGCTGAATCTTCATTGTTGTAAATTAAAAAGAATTTCAGTTAGAGTAAAAAAATATCAGTTTTAGTAAAAAATATCGGTTTGGGTAGTAAAAAATATCAGTTTGAAGCAAGTTTGGATGAATTTGATCGTGTTATCTACAAATAATATGATTTAAATATAATTATAACATGGATTCATATAATGCAAGAATTTCTCTACTAGTTCGTTAAAAACTTAATTCAAGTTAACTTTTGGCACTGCATGAAATATTTTGAATGATTATATGAAGAACAACAAATGTTTCAAAGCATCATTTATACCATGCATTAGAGAGCAAACTTTTGATGGATACCTATAATTTATTCAAACAAAACTTAATGACTTGGCAGATACATTTTTGTATGTTAAAGCAAGTATTGCCGCCTTGTAATATCATCGTCGGGATTTTAATATTATTTTAATAACAATAGCGACGCTATTGTAGTACACAACTGTGGTTATTGCACTCGAGAACAATCCTGAACGTATTTTCGAAAAGTTATTTGTTACTTTTCGAATGCATCAAACGTATTGTTTTCAACGCATTATTAGGGTGAAAATTTTACAGAAAAATTGTTTTTCTAAATTTGGAATGCTTTGTAGAAAACTTTGGCCGCGTTCGTTGTCAGGCGCACAATGATTTCTGCATATCATAGTTTATTCCAGAGACAAATAATATAATTGAGGGAAAATATTATCATATGATCTATACGAATTTTAGAGAATTAAGCGAAAATATGCACAGGAAAATAACATTTAAAATATAACACATTGAACTGACAGCACAAGAATTAAGCGAAAATATGCACAGGAAAATAACATTTAAAATATAACACAGTGAACTGACCGCACAGAAAAAACTACCGCGAAACTCAAAACACACAGATTCCTTTCATAATATCATTTTAGTGTAAAGCGATTTGCCATGAGTAACGATATTATCTCAGTCATTATCCTATGACTTTTCGGGAAACATAAAAACGGACAGTTTGCTCTGCATTCTCATTGATTACCCTTCATACCTAAGGCCTCGTGATAGCCTTCAATTCTCACCGTAATTACCCCGACAACGATGGGATTCAGGGCCAGAGCTGGCACGATTACGAAGCTTCGCGAGCAAATAAAATAATTTTCGTAAATCTGGAGGGCAGTCTCAGTGGACGTCCTAATAGCCTCATGATAGTAAGAAGACAGATGATGGGTATTAGGTTTTCTTCCTGCCCATGACAGATGAAGGGAATCAGATAGCTTTGCCGGGATGATCTGCCTTGAAGAGGTACGCGCAAATGGCACTGCTGCTTCTTCTTGACAAATGGCCTCCTGGGATCCCACCCAAAACGCCCCCGAACAACGCACAATAATTCTAGGTCATAATGTAGCCTAATTGCGCCCTTCCGCTGCTATAACCTTCACCACAACTCATGGTGCTCAAATTCTTGGCTAAAATGATGACCAATGAAAGACTTTTTTGATGAAAAATGTTCCAGGATAAAACTGGTTTGATAGAAAAATTACCACCAAAGAAAATCAAAGCGGAATTTTTAGGAACTTTCTGATATATAGACCACATTCTGGCCCCAATTTGAGCCGTTTCATATCTAGGATGATGTAGTGATTTTAAAATATAAAATTTAATTTATCATAATAATTAGTAGAGACTCTGTTGTTGGTAAACTGAATTCATGAAAACTGCTTCTTTGCAATTAATTCTTGCCAGATTTTTATGTTACGAAGTTAAAATAATTAATTTTAGTGAGCGTAAAGCCTGTACATGCACCGAGGTGATGAACTTGTACTCATCGGTTGAGTGAACCTTCGCTCGGTCTTCTTATAAGGAACACCGTCGTCAAAACTTGTACACTGTCATTTTTAACGTAAGCAAAGTACGTACAAATTGTCTCACTTTAGCGGCCCATAACTTCTTCTTAAACAAGCGGCTGTTTAGTTCAAGAACTGAGACGGATTACCAAAGTTTCTTAGCCAAAGTGCGCTCTCAGAATGCGTCCACTTGACGCTTTACGCAAGAATTTTAGATCCGTCAATCAGGATTTCAACGAAATTTTCATAAAACCACGAATCTTATAAAAAAAAACACAATATCAATTTGGAAAGATAAAGTTGTAGAGAGTGATTGAGAGGAATTTCATTGCATTAAATGCCCATTTATAAGCAATCGTATCGAAAATCATCTTTTGCGTTGTTGAGGACCAATTTCCTATGTCTTTGTTAAATTGAAAATGTCCACCAATTTCTTCACATATTTTATTCGGCAATGGCGAGAGGTTTATGTTCTCAGACAACAATATTTATTACAAATATTGTATACCGATTATAATATCTTAATATAACAGCTATAATACTACGGTGACAGCTTTAGCAGTTGTAATAATGCGGTTACTGCTCCAGCAGCTATATTATGGTGACTACTCTAGCAGCTCTAGTAATACGATTACTGCTATAGCAGCTGTAACAATACGGTTACTGCTCCAGCAGCTATAAAACGCTGACTGTTCTAGCAGCTATAATAAAACGCTGACTGTTCTGGCAGCTGTAATGTCTTTTGAATTAAATTTCTATTTAGAATTCCACAAAACTGCATATCACTTGCTCATGATTCTAATTCTAAAGAAAAATATAAAAACCGCACAACTAAAGCCGCCGCATGATTTCATAAACATTATTATGGCCGGCTATAATATCACGATTCTTTGATTCCAACCCAAGTCGAAAAAGCTTGTAAGTTGCTGATCTTATTATGAGTCCTTGCAATCCCTTCGTTATCGGAGCAGAAACTTCAGCACTTAAGACGGCAGGACTGAGCCCCAAACTCGTTTTTATTATTTCTCCAATTTTCAAAACATAATTGGAAGGGCCACTAGCGTGGATGTGAGTCTCCCCAAACTATTGGTATTCAGAAGAGCGCGTATACAAGCCTGTCGATGGCCGACTCGAAACAAAACGCTGCCTCTTTGCCGCCTAAACTTTAGCCTCGCCCTCCTCGAAAAATTGCTCTTTGTGATTAAACTTTGCGTGCCTTTGTCCAAGTTTGCCGACAAACATAATTGACAAAGAATCCTTCGTATTTCGTTTTATTTCAACCTGATGGAAGTCCACACATGATTTCCGTCTAGCTTCGTCAGGCACAAGAAAATTCATTACTCATCATCAAATTTTTTATAAGTTTTCTGGTTCATGTTGCCACCTAAGTTTTCAGTTAATTATTAAATATTACCAACATGTTTTCAATTATTAATCGATATTCACTCTTTTCTTTAACTGAGTGCTAGTATTGCGTACGCAAACCTTTATTTGCGTTAATTTTACAAGAATAACGAGGTTAATCAAATTAGGTAACACTGGAACCTGAGCTAATAATTTTCATTAATGACAGTAATTAATTGTTTTGTACTGATGTTTTGTTACTCATCCTTCAACCTAAATTAATAAATTCGTCCAGATTGCTTCAAGCAAATAAGTTGCTTCATTCTTTTTGTATTATAATAAAAATAAGTCATATAATAATAATTTTTAATGGCTTTAACTCAGTGCATTTATGAGTAACATGTTATCTGTTTCAGCTCGCAAATGGAAGTTATAGTGGTGGACCGAAGCACTGGAGTCGGGAATCATACAGAGCAGTGGCCTGACTCAGTGACTCAATTGTGAGCTTGCGTACGTTTCAGTCGACTCAGTGACTCAAGTGGAAATTAAGCAAGAACATCAAATAGGAAAATTACTCTGTTCGAAGATGGAATTTTTTGTCGTCTGACACACTAAACCTCGTTACGGTGTGACTCAGATGCTCACTATGGAGTGAGTGTATTGACACAACGGCAAGTAAATCATAGATACAAACATGTGACAATTTTATAAGTACCTAGAGTGAGACAAATGGGAGTTGACACACACATTGTTTACAGAGCTTGATGATGGCCTGTAAAAACATATTGTAAATCAATGACGTCCAGAGATGGTCGGTCGAAGGCCGACGAAAGCCTGCAGATAAAATGCAGATCATTTTCGACAATATTTTGAGTTAAGATTTAGCAATGCTTTTCTACCGCAAATTTATTCGACAGGCTTTGTAGAAATAGTAGTTCTTAGTACGCAATATTAATAATAGTGCATAATTTGTTGATGTTGACATGTAATTTATAAATAAAATGGTGTACATTGTTCTTTATTAATACAAGTATATTGTTTCTAGAAACATATGCCTTGGCAACCAGTCATTATACCAGCAACAACTGCGTCGATGTGAGTGCTATAAAATTCACCCATAAATAATTTGTGTTAAAATTTATTACCTACAATTTAATGCCAAGCAGGGTTCAATGACATGATATTAATTTATGCATTAAGGCGTCTATAGTAAAATAAGCAACACACTCTCACTACATTTGGATGTTAAATTAAACTCTTGTGAAATATTTTCCCAAAAACAATAAATGAAAAGTCAGTGCATGATAAGCCATTTAGTTTATATTTCACGTAATTTTCGCTTGCGAGCAGAAATTCCAACTGAAAATATTGAACAAATTGTTCATGAATATCGACGTTAGGCTTCCGATTACATCGCAAATTTTTTAATATCTTATGACGGGAAAACAATATAATAAAGATACGACGAAACTGATAAATCCCCTTACTGCTGAAACACCGTCCTTCTTCCTAACTTGTACATAATAACTGTAAAATATGATAAGTGATTCATTTCCTCCTAATTTCCAAAACTGTGTAATAATTGCTGCGATGATGTGAAAAGTTTAAGGATTTATTACACGCTAATATAAAGGTAAACATTTACGGCAAATAATCGCCATTACCAATTAATTTACAATAATTTTTCAGCTACTTTAAACCGAGTTTCAACCTAATATTATTTTATGGTAAACACTACTGATTAAAAGACATTAGATAACAGTGAGCTAAAAAGAGAGACGAGAATAAACAATATTAATTAAACTATTTAAATATTAATTTATTTATTTATAAAATTTAGAAATTATCCGTGATAAAGGGATATTGTAACATGTGATGAGAATATTGTATTGTAATATTCTGGATAAAAATGATGATTTTTGCCATGAACAGCGAGCAGTACTAGACATCAGTGAACAATTTTCCGTGGCTAGTAAACCATTTGGAAATCTAGGAATTTTGTCTGAGAATATTGTAGCTACGAAATTGAGTTAATGGTAAAAGATTAACTGTGTATTGGTGGAATAAAATAAATTTTTTAATTGTGGTTTAATCCACAGTTCTGGTTTAAAATAATTTAGGCTAAAAAAAGTTAGGCTAAATTTTAACGTGCGTAAATGCTTAAATTTTAATGTGCTCGGAATCGTATTCTACTCTTCTACTGTGCATGAATTTTGTTGACAAACCTTTCTGGCGAATTGTTGAATACTAACAAAGATTCCAAAATTGTCTACAGTTGTCCACTCTATATGCTATTTTTAATATAATAAAAAACTGATGACTGCTGATTTGAATCACTTTGTAAATAGTTTGTATATATTGTACATGTTCTTAATTGAATAATAGAATAATTCCTGTAGTGAAGCTTAAAAATTCTTGCCACCGAATAATGCTGTAATAAGAGCTCCATTAACTCTTAGATTTATGTAATTCCAATAATTGTCACTGTAAACGTCAGCCATCCAATTATTTTGAGTATTACAATTAGGATGAAATGTAAAATTTATATAAATTTGGCTGCAAATTACTATTTTGGAATCCAAAAAAATTTCATCTCAAAAATTTTTTGCTTGTATGTGAAAATTCAAAAAAATTGTCAAATATCTGAGTGGAAAAAAAATTTTAAACTCCTCACGTAGACGCGATTTATTATCGCGTCCTGTAAGTCATGTTGAACATTGCTGAGAAGATGACTTATTTTATTTTAATATCGATTCAACTGTTCTCTTGGTTTCATCATTTTTCTAACAATAACAAATAACATTTCGATATCACAAATTCGATAACAATTATTTAACAATTGAGAATGAAATAAATAATGTTCCTATCTTCGTCCGTGAATAAAATTATTTACTCATAACGAAAAAAAAAATATTTAAAAAGTACTTTCCCATGATACATGCAATAATTTATTGATATTCATCAACTATAAATATTTGCAGAACCTCCTAAAGGTATAAATCACTGGATTTACGTAATGTAAATGTTCTTTTGGGAATTTTCTTAAATTTAACTTTTTTTTATTTATGTAAAAAAAAGTTTATTCGGGAAAACACTCACACTGTTATTGTAGATTATTTCCAGATTTATTTTGCTAATGACTCCATTGCATTGTTAACAAGCGGAGTAATAGCGAAATCTTTTGTTAAGTGATTATCAAAACACCATTTTTTTATAACAATAATTTTTTAATAGAATTCTCTTCAAACGAAACGGAAAATCTAATGACTTTCTATCTCTGTTTAGAACTTGATTAAAACATTATTAATAGTCTTCATTGCACAATAAATTTTTTCTTATACATTTTCATAAATTTTCACTTATGAAATTAAATCATCTTTAAATATAATATCATGCATTACGAATAACTAACGTAGGTATCGGTTTTTCGTTAATAGTTACTCTAAAAAATGTTTAACGTTCCGACGCATAATTCAAATCTTGATCATGAGCAATTCTCTCATCGCATAGGCAAAGGATGTTCGAGAAAAAAAATTTAAATAGCTTTATTGAGTTTTTGTACTTTTAACCTATGAGAGTTTCACGGAAAATCATGTAATTAGTGATGTATTACAATGGTGACTTCTGCAATGTACGATGCGATAATCTCGGTAGAACAAGTCCATGATAATTGTGATATGGTTGCTGTAGATTAATTCTACCTGTTTCGTTAATAAAGCGAATCCTTCGTGTGCATTCTCACTAACCAAAAAACCCCTAGGAATTATTATTTTATTTGCTTGTGAGATCATCCAATAGAAGCGCATTCGACAGACTATGAATAGTTGTTATAATAACATTCAGATTCGGAACTCAAAATTTGATTGGTCTTATTATTGGTATCATTTCTGAATAATGTTATAACTCATTCTCCTTGAAATATTGATGTTATTCGACAATTTAGGTGGAAACAAACATAATTATTTTAAATAACATTCATAAAATGTAAAACTTTTTATGACAATCTGGGGCCGAACATCCTGGCTCATTCTGAGCGATCAGCGAATGTTGAACCATTTCAACAACTGGCAGCCGAATCAACAAAAAATCTTAAAATAATTTCGACAAATTTCGTTTTTTACACTTTCTATGTAATTTTGTACTTTTTCTATTCAGGCCCACGTCTCGATACAGAAAAATTTAGATTTTCTTTGTATTAGAATTTTACTGGATGAGTATTAATTTACAATTCAATTTTGAGAAATATATCATAAATAGCGCCAAAGTTTTCGTGTACTTACATTGTTTTCCTAATATTTCAAATTTCATAATAAGGTGCCTCTCAATAATGAAAACGTCCATGACTGCGGAAAATTACGTATTTGGAATTTCCCGAGGTTTTGAGCAGCCCCAACTAGAGCTGAAACTCACGTTCTCGTGTTTGAACATGACGCCTGGACCAGCTATTCACATCAGGATGTCAGCTCTCAACCAGCCTTGGTACTCCTCTTGAACACCTCCCCTTTCACTCGTGAAAAGTCCTTGGTTACAGTAGAGACGGCCTTCAAAAATTGTTCTATGGTGCGTGCAACCATAAGATCCTCCTTTAGCGCCATCACCGCGTCCATCGCTTCTCAAGTGCTCAAGTTAAGGCCCTTTTATGGAGCACCAATTGCAGCCGATCCCGCAGCCACAAGACGTTCGCTATTATCAGACAGTTGAGATCTACACAATTTTTTATGAAAAAAGATTCTTTTGGAATAGATGGCTCAGGAATATCAATTGAATATACTGTAATTTTTTTGTATATTTAAATTTGGCATAAAAATGCAAGGAATTTAGTTGATTTTAGCCGAATGTCGATATAATGTATGTAACCATGTCCACACATAAATCTAGACAATAACCTTGTATTAAATAATATAAATTTAAAGTGCATTGCGCGATATTGACTTGTTTGTGAAAAATTATAATGTAATACCGAAAACATGCAATGACAATTTTTAAAAACAATGGCTGCATATAGATGTAACAGTTTGTTACAATTGGAAAAGAGATTATTAAAGTATTGCATAATGGCCTTCTTACAAACGGGTATAACAGGGAACCTATATAATCAATTAATTGATTCCAGCAAGAACAGTTATTGTTAAGATGAAAAAATTGAGATCCAAAAATGGAAACCAATAACTTAGTGCAAATTATGAATTTCACGTCATTATTAGCATTAGCCATTTTTCGTTATTAATACTTGTTTCTCGGGTTTTCAAAATTTAACAATGGTTAAAGTTCATGTCGTTAATTCAGGCTAAAGGTAATTTTTTCTTAATTTGATAAGGATTTCATGTCTGAGTACAATATCGAATTACAGGTGAATACAATATCCTGAACAACGGTATTAATCACAGCCTATTTTCCAAAATTCTATTAAAATAAAGTCTATTGGTTGTGGTTTTGTGATACTAGTACAGTGGTAATGAAATTAAATTGACTTGGGTGGGTAAAGAAGTCAATTTTTTATGATTACAACATTTTTTTAAATAGTAATGAATATTCGTCCTCGTTGGTATATAATTCTAACTACGACACTTATTAAACGCGGGAAACTTCAATAGTAACAAGTCCATGGATGCAGCGCAATGTAGATACACAATAAAATTATGTTTGAAAGTCTCCTGAAATTTATATCAATAATAAAAGCAGGCAGAATATTTGCAGAGTGGAAATCCATCAGCGTCAAAATAAATAGTTTCACGCTAGGAGCGAAATGTGCATTAGCAGAAAAAGAGCGAATTCACGAGTCGCTTGCAATAATGAATATCTGAATACCGTCCCGGAATGCAGGATGTGAAATTCTAAACGGAATTCGACGTTGATTCAATTCACAAATACGGTAGCCATTTCAATTCAAAATGGTTGCTACTGAAATAATCAGAAATGAAATGTTTCAAGTTACTCATGCTATGAAATGATGCTGATTGAATAATGTAAAGTATTTCAATAAATGCATTTCCTTCATCAATTTTATGTACACATAATGACAAACAGTAAAAGAAGAATACATTTTATCTATCGTAAAATACGAAAATTAATTATTTTTATATTTTGATGAGAAACTTTCGTCTCAGGAAGTCTTTTGATTTCGAATTCACTAACTCTCGATTAATTTAATAATATTTTATTAATTTAATTATGAAAATTAAGACTTTAATTCGCAAATATAGCAATCAAGGCTTATAATGCTGAGCGCAATAACTTTATTACACTTTTTTTCGTCTATTGCACTTAAATATTTAACAGGTAAAGCTTCCAATATTCCATGAACATGGCAAATCTCCTGTAACTTTTTTAAGTATAAATTCACCATGCTTGTATAGTGCGGAGCTCAGCGTTGTCTGATTATAGCTCTTCCTTGATAACAAGTTGATGGCTCAAGCGAAATGGCCGCTTAGGTTTCAGATAATAACTAAAGTTTGAACGCAACAGCTAGGAATTGGATGATCAGATCCGTCGAGAACGGCATCTCCTCGAATGGACCGTCGTTAGATTTGATGGCACGTTTCGGTTGACGTAAATTACACCTGGGCGGTCTCGCGAAACTTGATCTTGCTACTGAAACGGGGGTTCGATTCCAGCGATCTTCTAAAGAGCACCCGACGTCTGATCACTCATCGCTAACGTCGCTACAAATCACAAGGTCGAATATCAGCGAACTGGTCGAAACTTATTTGTTATTATAACACGGACCCTTCGGTTCTCAATCCTATAACATCCATTAAATTTCACCTTTGCATTACATGAAAAAGTTTTTTAAGGATATTATAAATAATGCATTTTTAACGAGGTTAATCGCCTTAGCAAACTTTGAGTGCGGCATTACTATATTTATTCAGGAGTGAATTTAAATTGGAAACACCCGTCCTCCACATTACCAAATGTTTATCAAATATTTATGAACGCTTCCATTAACTGCATTTTATTCAGCTTTAGTTTGAAAGTCACAGGGCAATCATTCAGTGGCGCAAGAGTCGTCGCAATTAAATAGCTTCAAAAAATCTTTCAATTTAATGTACTTTATATTATGACATTTTACCACACGTTCAGCTTGAAATAATAAGCTTGCAAAAAAGTTTCAAACTTCATAACGCTTTAAAACTTTGTCCTAGACTCTTCATAAATTAAAGAAGTTACCGAGCTGAAAATGTCACTTTAAAATAGTCATCGCTGGCTATTTTAAGATTTTAGCAAATCGATGGAAGATTCAGTATTTTGAAATTATTATTTTTGGTAAATTATTTCAAAGTAATTATTTCTCTCTTTCACTAATGAGGGACAAAATGAGTTGTGAACCATTGGCCACGCTTATTTTGTTCCTCATTGTCTTAATATTTCGATTGCTATAATATTTTTACTATTAATTTTGATCCGAAAGTGCAATTTAAATCCTTTTTTAACTGTTAATAATCAATCAGAGGTTTTCGTGACCAAAGATGTCCGGATATTGGATATTTTATTCATCAAGTATAAATGTTTATCAGTTCTGAGTGATGAGTTGATAGAATATTGACGTGTAAAAAGCCCTGCAGTCAATCATCCAGGGGAGAAGAGAAGAGATGTTCATAACTGCTATGCGTGAGATATAGCGACTCTGGGGCCGAATGAAAATAAGAGTTCATAGCGACATCCATTATGATCACGTTTAGAAGAAGCAATATAGCGACATCCATAATGATTACGTTTAGAAGAAGCAATAAAAATTTTTGAGAGCTTGTTGACTGACAAATTGGAATAAGAAGCTTGACAATAGATGCTAACAAGAGTAACAAGAGGCTTGTGGTTTCTCACAGAAATCAGCACGACATATAAGCATTCGTAGACCAATCCACCAATGGTTTTAAACACCAATCTGTCTTGAATGGAGCACCTTGGACAATATTACCCATCCTTGTTTCTCGGTAATTCAAGCAAATGTTCATTTATTCAAGAAAAATTAATGAAAGATTAACTATGACAGTGACACCATGTATGTCTAGGCGAATCCCAATACATTAACTACAAACAGGTATATATGATACACAACCTCCTGAGCAATGCGATCTCATTAAAATTTCAGCGTGTTTTTTTTAAATCACTTAAAGCTATTTATATAATTTTCCATTCTGAAACAAAATACCTAGTGTTAGTGGACCCACAAAATACAATCGAAAGCGCCTGTTCATTCAGTCTTTATGTTTTAAATAAAAGCTGATTGCCGGCTTGGGTAGGACAGAGCATGTAGAGGCCAGTGCCCGGTTACAGGAACTTCATTAACGTAGATTTTTCTGAAGCTACTTGCACGTGGTTCATGAGTTTAGTAGAAAACCTCATGTCACATCATGAAAGCCTGCGTTGTTGGGTACTAATATTTTTGAATCTTTTTCAATTTTTCAAAAACATTTCGTAGTGCCGAATGGAAGAAAAGTAAAATAATAAATATGGCTCGTTTCATACACTCAACAGCAGTTCACTTAGTTTAGATGAACTTCATTCAAACAGAAAAATAATATAATTAAAAATTGTCCTCTTCCTTGTAAATGGATTCATTTTTTTTATAACCTCTATGATTATTTAAATGTTGCAATTAATCGATGTCGCAACCACATTGCAAGATGCCGCCTGACATCAAGACAGCCTCACAGATCAGTTGTATCGATGGATTGAGCTTACTTAACATCGCTAAGCATAATTGAATTCACTGTTGACATATTGCGCATTCGGATTATATGAAACTGAATGAAGAATAAAAATTAATAGGCCATAATCAGGCATCAGAAATTAAACAATTTCTTCAAAGTAATGTGCAGTGAACTTCGTCTAACCAAGATTTTCAAGATGAGTGATCCCAACTCAAATTTGAATATAAAGTACTCCACGTTTCATCATTTCATTCGTCTGCTATAATAGTTTTCTCCTTCTGTGTATAATTTATTGTGTGATTAATAATTTTAACTTATTTGAACTACGCCTTATGAACTTAGAAATTAGTCAATTATAAAATCGTCGCTTGAACAAAGATCTGAAGATTTTCTATCCCTACTCTGAAAATGTCCTCAGAGATCAATCATAAATACTTGAAGCATGGCCGAAATCTTAATACAAAATTCACGAATCTCTGACGCATCGCAGTAGAAACTCCAGCGAGCTCGAATATTATATGGAAAGCATATTTTATGAATGAAAAGTTGCTTTTCAATTTTATTATCTCTCTTCTTGAGGCTCTAGAGATTTTTCAAACACACAAGGGATCCATGGCTAAATTGAAACGAAATTACATTAATTTATTGGGTTGGTTAAGATTATAAAACTTTATTATGAAAATTAGTCTGAGACCCAAGATTATTTAATGTTTATAAATTAATATACCGACGAAGTATGGCAAAAATCTCATTCAGGCATATGAAGCATTTCAATTTACAGCATGCGTAAAGAACCTAAATTCATGGTAATGTTTCAGAAACTTTCATGAAATTTTCTGATTTTTCTTTGCTCTAAGATTGAATATTTTCCGCCATTTTATTCATTAATTCACAAACCAAAATGTAACAAATTCCTGCAAAAGCTTTAGTCATTTACACCGAGTCTGTCCCCTTGCCCAAACTAAACATCAATCAGTTTAAATTCCCAGAGCTCACATTATTTTAATCTGAAGTTCTGGCATGTAGATTTATTTATTTATTCGAATATTATTAGCTCGCGATCGTTCACAGAATCCATGTTATAATAACTCATAATTAAAATCATGTTCCCCACACATAAAATAATTAATTTTATTTATTCGCATCTCTGAAGATTGACGCCATTCATCCTGCTAGAATAGACTAAAATCGAACATGATTAAATTTATCTCCGACTGTGAAACAGATAGGGCTAATCCGGTATAATTAATAACATGTATTTCAGATCAAAGATGAGTCCAGACTTGAATATTTTATTTGCCAATCTGGATCAAAGAAGAAACTAAAATTTTTTTTAACTAAAATTTTTTATTTAATTCAACCTTGATTGCAAGACCAGGAAAATTGTTCTTCAATTATATAACAAACAGCTACGTCGTCTTGTATTTGTTCTACTCGCCTTGTATAAAGGACGCAGCTATATTCAATTACTTAAACATATTATTACTTATTTAAATGTATAAAAAAATTTTACGACGCTAGTTTCAATATTTGTCGCAAAATAAAAAAGATCAGTGAACGATATTATAACAAATTATGCTGGAAATTTTGCAACTAAAAGTTTAAATGGATTATAGTTGCACAGGATGTCCGTCTACATTACCAGCCTGCTCAGCCTCGCCCTCCACCTGCTCGGTAGACTGCCTCCAGCCTGCTCAGCCTCGCCCTCCACCTGCTCGGTAGACTAGCTCGGTAGACTGCCTCCAGCCTGCTCAGCCTCGCCATCTACCTGCTCGGTAGACTGCCTCCAGCCTGCTCAGCCTCATCATCTACCTGCTCGGTTGACTGCCTCCAGCCTGCTCAGCCTCGCCCTCTACCTGCTCGGTAGACTGCCTCTACCTGCTCAGCCTCGCCATCCACCTGCTCGGTAGACTGCCTCCAGCCTGCTCAGCCTCGCCCTCTACCTGCTCGGTAGACTGCCTCTACCTGCTCAGCCTCGCCCTCCACCTGCTCGGTAGACTGCCTGCATGCATTTGTAAAGAAAGAGACTGCAGGTAGACTGCATGCAAAGAATAAAACCTGCATGCATTTGTAACTTTTTCGGTGAATACGGATGATATTAGACAAATGGTTCATATAAGTACAAATTTCGTCAAATATTTCATAGAGGTACATACTTCACTAATGTTTACATACGAGGACAAGTACTTCATCATACCATTTAAGAACAATGTTTGTAAATGCCCCTTCTTGTTGTTCTTGCGCAGCTCCGATTCAGAAGCATCTCCCCGAATACAGAATGGCAGGTGGGTTGTAATTATATACACAAGTAAATTCCTTCAAGCAGGTTTCATTGAAGACCAGAGAATTCGTTTTATTGACAATTTTCTTATTAGTTTTTTCAATAGACCGAATCCCTATACTAACAAGTAAATTCGAACATCTCTGTATAGCCCGATGATACGAGTGTGACGTTTCTTGCTCTTCTATTCCAAGACTATAACCACGGTAATAATACTGTCATGGTTAAAGCCGCTGGGAATGAGCGAAAGATTCCAGCAGATCATCTGCTCAGTTTGCTTCTTCTTCTAGACATTCCGGTCCCTGTTGGTACTGATTAAAGAACGTGATATCGCATAATAAATTATTCATCAGGACTTAGTTTAAATAAAACTAAAAACTAGAAGCAATTCAATTCCAGTTCCGTTATATACATCCTAAATTCGTTTATAGTAGGTCATTTCCTATACCCTTTATTCATTATTGAAGCTTTTTATTTTAGGCATTTTCAGCCTTTCATTTTTTATAACTTTTCACGTTTTCCAAATCCGCGAGATTTTGATCAAGTATGCGCTACAAGTTTGCAGCGAATTAGTTTTGCGAGTGCATTTCGTCAGAGAAAGAAGTTGGAAAGTATCCTGCTCATTTGGCTGCCTCATGGCCACAGAAGTTTATTGGTCTATCTTCGCTAGAGGCCGTCAGCTCGACCAAAGATAAAGTGTGTCAAAGAGGGATCTTCAAGATTAGTTCTGAAAGCAGAACTTGAACTAATTGCAACCTAAGTTGGTGGCTTCTGCAGAGCGAGATTTATTTGATCTCTTTAATCCTCGTCCGACAATAACGTTCCAACTTGTGTAATTCCTCGGGTGGTTTTTGTCGGTGAGACACGGGGAAGGGTAAGACGTAACGACGGTCCATTTGGGGCAGCGCTAGATTTCTGCTATCCTAATGATGATGGGCAATCAGACAAAGCCTTCTGAGCCAAATCGCTCCTTATACGAGGTGCGCTCGACATGAAAGATCAGACATGAAAAGTTGTTCATCATACGCGTGTTCCTTCACATCTTGTACGAGGTGCGCTCGACATGAAAGATCGGACATGAAAGGCTGTCCATCATACGCACGTTCCTCCATTTCTTAAAACGAGGTGCGCTAGACATGATTTATCAGACATGATAAGCTGTTCATCATACGCACGTTCCTTCACTTCTTATACGAGGTGCGCTAGACATGAAAGATCAGACATGATAAGCTGTTCATCATACGCATGTTCCTTCATTTCTTATACGAGGTGCGCTAGACATGATATATCAGGCATGAAAAGCTGTTCATCATACGCACGTTCCTCCATTTCTTATACGAGGTGCGCTAGACATGAAAGATCAGACATGAAGAGCTGTTCATCATACTCGCGTTCTTTCACTTCTTAAGCGAGGTGCTCTAGACATATCAGACATGAAAAGCAGTTCATCAAGAAAACTTCATTTGCTATAGTGAATTATAGGTTTTAAATCTTGAAAAGACAGTGAACAATTTTGAGTTATTTCTACAGTGTTAAATTAATAATTCATTCCGAAATGATGAAAAAAAAGTTATCAGATCAATTTGTGGTTTTTGGATGAAAAATTTTGTGGTGACAGATGATCACCTTCAGATTAGTATTCATGCGACTAAATCTTAAGCTGTGAAAAAGTAATCTTTTCATTAATTAATGGCCGAGATACGACAACTGACAAGCAATACGAGATTTAAATAAAATAAATTTGAGCATTAACCCACTTCTCAATAACTTCAGCCAAACAAGATACTATAAGCTTCTATTAATATATTATAAAATCATCCACTCTGATGCCGAACTATTAACCTCGCCGAAAAAAACTATGCAATTAGTCTTCGTAACTAAACTATTTCTTTTGGCCTATCATAGAGGAAATATTCGTGCAGGCGGCCTACAGGCCTGGCATCGAACACACAAAAGAATTCTGGATAAAAACTGCGCCTCATTGAAGAATTTCTGGGAACATGGCAATGAGAGGTCGGAAGCTGTCATAGTTTGCTTGGCAGGTCAAGGTTTACTTGGTAGGTCAAAGATAGTCAAAGCAGGCCATAATTTGCTGGGCAGGTCAAGGCAGGACATGGCTTAGGCAGGTCAAGGCAAGCCATAATTTAATTGACAGGTCAAGGCAGGCCATGGTTTAGGCAGGTCAAGGGAAGCTAGGGTTTGCTTGGCAGGTCAAGGCAGGCCATGGTTTAGGCAGGTCAAGGCAAACCATGGTGTGCTTGGCAGGTCAAGGCAGGCCATGGCTTAGGCAGGTCAAGGCAAGCCATAATTTAATTGACAGGTCAAGGCAGGCCATGGTTTAGGCAGGTCAAGGGAAGCTAGGATTTGCTTGGCAGGTCAAGGCAAACCATGGTATGCTTGGCAGGTCAAGGCAGGCCATGGTTTAGGCAGGTCAAGGTAGGTTATATATTGCTAGGATAAAAATATTGATACAGCCACATAAACATCAAATTAATTGAAATATGAACTTTGATAAAAAGCTACAAATTATAAAATTTTCAAGTATAATAAGCATTATTATGCCATTTTTACAAAATCCAAAGCCAAAATAATAATGTTCAGCAGAGAAATTTCCTCGCAAAATATGTTTCTTTATGAAATTGCGTATAGAGGAACTGCTAAATTCCTTAATTCTTGTTATTGAAATTTTCGTGTACTAAATCAACAAACGTTTTTTTCCGATGCAACACAAAGACAGTGCGAGTCTTTCTTCAATCTTTCTTTCTAATCATACTCGTGAATTTCGATGCATGGGGTAACAGTGATATAAATTTAAATATTAGTAATTTCAAAAAATATTTGAAATATATTTGAAAGTAATTCAACTAATTTAAAAAAAAACTGATAGACAATTAAAAATAATTTAAATAATTTAAAAAATAAGCGAAGTAATTTCAAAAATAATTGAAGTGATTTTAAAATTAGTCGAAATAATTTAAATAAAGTTAAAATTATTTCAACATAATTTTAGTTAAAGGGCCAAATAATCAGCTGCCACCTATGAACCTGTCTGCCGTTGTATGTACAACCATCCCTAACACAGTGAGAGTATAGCAAGCTGCTCGTGGCAGTAATTGCTGCGTCCAATTGGCTACAAATTGCAGAGCATTCCAATTAGTGTAGCGCTCAGTGCAGTGATCTTCTGCTAGGGTGTAAAGCCAAGTTATACATAATGCAGAGTACCAGAATTGTCGTGTGTTCCCTCATGCATTTCTGAGGGAGTCCGAGTCACGAGGGAGCGACGAGCCCTCACATTATTCATTAATGTGAGTAAAATTGGCAATGGATTCTTAAGTAATGAGGGATAAGAATAGCGTCAGCTTCTACATTCCTAAGTATTGAGAGAAACACGAACGAATGATAATTATGATATATAAATAGTAAATTACGTTAACCGCGAACAAATGCGCTTATTTTAATTATTTAACATTCGTTGATTTCAGTTTCTTCAGTTTAAGGTCATCAGTTCATTTTAATTTTCAACATCAGTTGATCAGCGGACTAAACACTTCTGAGTTGATTTTTCACTTCACTTTGAATGCTGTAAAAGTCATATCAACAGCATGGAATGTTTAGTAAAAGCAACTCTGCTCTGAAACGACCAACTTGACTGTTTTGAGTTTTCCATATTTTCTGCTGTAACTCAATGTTAAATTGGATGCTCAAGCATGGAAAATCGTACATCCTACTTCTCTATTTGTAATACACTATCATGTTGTATTTTTGATCACTCTCCGATATTTAGTTAAATCAACTTAAGGCGAAAAACCTGGCCTGCCATCAAATCTTTTTTAGCGCATTTTCTCATTTATGGAAAAAATGCACTATTGTGCTCGCCATGTCCGTCTGTCTGTCTGTCTGTCCGTCCGTCTGTCCGTCCGTGACCTCAAGTTTTCGTCAACGAGAAAATGCGCTCTCTGTCACTCACTGCAGTGAGTACTGAGTTATATTTTTTATTTCTTTGTCATGTATTACTCTATGGTGTAAAAAAACACTCGAAAATATTTGTTCAATATTTATATCAAATATCTTCAACAGAATCATTGTTCTCAAAAGTTTTTCGTTTCATTTCCAAGTGATTCTCTGCGGTCAACAAAAAATGAAAAGATGCAGGCTTTTTATCGTAAATTCCTGATCATGACTAGGAACGCGCAGTTCACAAAGCTCGGAAGCCTAGAGGACTTTCTGCCTAGTTCGTCCTTGCTGTTGCGGCCGACGCCTTGTGAAAGTTTGATACAAATTTTTCGAGAACGTTTACTCCACAATGAAAAGGTCAAAGTATACCCAGGAACTTTGTTTATTGATACTAAGGAAAGTTTTAGAGTCACTACACCGGCGGCCGCAATTCCATTGCCAGTCCGATAACTCGCAACAAAAGTACAGGGACGCCGGCTCGGCTTCAGGCAGACAAAAAAAAATCTTGGTTAAGTTTGTCTTTTCTTGGGATAAAAAGTTGAACTTATTCTCTGGCACAGATCTGGCTGCAAGAATTCTGCGCTTTTTATATGCATAAAATAATAAATATAACAAATGCGCCAACCGATGCGGGTCAACATCATGCATGATCATCCTCAGTCATCTACCTAACATCATTTCCTCTCAAAATTAACAACTAGATTTTTATAACAAGCGAGGCATTGCTCAGGAAGAAAAATTTGATTATCATTAATACCCGCACAATGTTGATGGAAAATTTTCCTTGTTCTCATAAATGTATCACTGGAAGGAGCAAACCACTCCAATGATAAATACCTTATATATCACATAGTCTACTCGAGTCCGTACCAAATCCTGCCATAATAAGACCGTAGATACGCAGCCATATTTCAGGCGGCTTCCCGGCCTCGCTGTCGTAGAAAGCGTGGCTAATGTGGCCGCTTTGGCCATAAGGCCGCAGGTGATCGGACATAATTAGCTCCTCCACGGCCACTATTGTAACACACTCGATGTTGCTCCGGCAACCTGGTGCCTGAAATACCGCTGGCCTGTTTCTATTGATATTGTCAGAAGGGAGCGAGCGTTCAAATTAAGCGTTTTTTATTAAACGAAAACTGCTGCAAGGAATATCGTCGCTATCGAACAGACACTAACTCGGCACCTAACGGAAACCTGAACTTTTGAAAGCTGAAGTTTTCATGTCATGTGTCGACCAAATGTAAAGTTTTCAAATTCATTCCGAACAAAAAGCTTATTAATTTTATCGCCGATAATGCCTGGAATTTATTGCTCTAACGTGACACCTTAACCACATTTAATGGTGTCGTCGGGAGAGCTTAAATTATTTATCATTGCTTATGAGTGTCGAATGTCTTAAGTTATTGCTCGGGAAATTTAAATTTTTGCAGGAGAGCGTGCAGGAGATCCGAAAATTTTTTTGAGCGTATAAAAAATCCTAGAAAATTTTTGTTTTTCTAGATATAACTCTAATGGGTGCGCTATTTAACTTTTATAACTACCAAATAATAAATTAATGACATTTCAAGCATCCTGTTTACATTTTTTTAATTACTATTCCCTCTATTAAATATTCCAAAGAACAGCCTTTTTGGCGCATTTTTTCATTTATGGAAAAAATGCACTATTGTGCTCGCCATGTCCGTCTGTCTGTCCGTCTGTCCGTCCGTCGGCCCGTCCGTCCGTGACCTCAAGTTTTCTTCGACGAAAAAATGCCCTCTCTGTCACTCACTGCAGTGAGTACTGAGTTATATTTTTTATTAAAGTCTCTTTGTTGAGGCAAAATACTGTGCGATTCTCTTGACCAAAAGATTGAGTGAGCAAATGTGCGAATCTTATTTGAATTAAAAGTAGTCTCTGATGTGCATTACTTTAATTTTCATTAGCGAATAATCATTAGAATAAATCATACTGTCAATTTAATGCAGTGGAAATTCAATTTTGTGGAGGCGCAAGAATTCCTGCACTCATAATCTCAGTCAGAACTCGGGTTCACGTGCAACGAAACATCAGCCCTTACGTTCATGTAACAGCACTTAATAGAGAATTTAGCTTCTAAAGTTGAAAATATTAAAGTTGCTTAGACAATAACTAAAGATTTTTTTTCAATTTTCATAATTTCATTTTGAATAAAGAGTTTTCAGCTTTCACTCTTAAATGGAATATTTCGGAAGATAACTGCTTTAACTTTAAGATTTATATAAAATGACACTAAGACTAATAACAATTTAAAAAAAAAACACCAAAATATAAGTAAATAAAGGTCAAATTTTATAGCGAATTTGATCAAAAATCTTCTGTTCATTTACCACTCATAACTATGAGTTGCTGAGGATGAAACGTACTGACTGTACTAGGCACTTCCTGTATGATAATGAGAGGTTGACATATCACTCATACGGAGAGGGAAAAGAACAAGATGGTTTTTACCAAAAATTTAAAGTTTCTTGTCTCGATCGCCAAGGCAAATAGCGACACAACTGAACATAAGCTGATCGCTGACAATAAGTTTTCTTTTTATATACCACACACGGGCGTTTCGTCGACGGCCTACCGAATACCGTTCAGTTGCCATTAAAATAGCACCTTTGTCTCCTAGTTGGGTTGGCATGTCGACCTAGACGGCAAAAAAATCTGCGACAGCCTACAAGACTTTGATCAGCTCATTAGAAAGTTTTCATAGGCGATAGAAACAATTAAAGTCGCTGCGTCAGCAGTCCTAGACAAGGTCAGGCATCGTATGGCACCAGAAGATCGGGCTCTTTTCAGACGCTTTTTATTTTGGCGTCGTGTATACGATTTAATGTGTAGATTTAACATTGATATAAATTTCAATCATGCATTTTTTAATGTTTTGTGGACATTTTACTGATTTATCAGCTGATATCGTGATATTTTAAATTCTCCCAGTAAGAGATCAGGTAATAAAAATTATTTAGAAATTGGATATAAAATTTTCTGACGGTCTAACCATTCCGAATTGATAATCGATGTCCACTTTTTGCAAAAAATGTAGTTAGCGTTAATTATTAAATAGCATAGAATTCTGCATGATCAACAAATATCGAGTTATTCGAAATCGCCACGTGATTCATAATCTATTTTAATGTGAATGTTCACTGCAACACATCAATGAAAATGGCATGATATCTCTTCAAATAATCACCTAAATCTTAGAATATGCAATAATCTATGAATTTTAAATCCCTATTGCATGCGCACATTAAAAATTACATTACTGATAATAATTCAGTAAAACATCGATGCACAACAGAAACCGAAGTTCTCAGGAATATTCTTGAACGTGGTCGTAGACGGCAAAGATACCGAGTAGAGACAGAGAGTCTCGAGGGAGAAGGAGAGTTTGGGCGACAAAATATTGGGCTTGACTATTAGCCACAAAACAAAGCCCGCGCCGGAGACACAATCGCCTGTGTAAACATGCGGCGTTTGCTAAAGGAAACACCGTCGCATTTTCCTCTTTCTCGTCCTGGCAAAGACATTTATTTAATTGAGAGACTCTGGAGTGTTCTCCTTCTGCATGAAAATAGAGCTGAGTCAATTATAAATGGTACTGAAGTTTTACAAGTTTAGCATAAATAATATATTTCAATGCAATACGTATCATAGTATTACTGTTTTATATAATTATATATTTATATTGGTATAGTTGGACACAAGCTGTTTCATCATAAACATAAAATTATTGGCTGGGCCGATCATTTTGTGCGCCATAAACGTCTAATGAAAATTTTCTAATATTGCACGGTCAAATCTCTCCTAGGATGAAAGGTTGGAATCTATAAATAGATTCTTTGGTTGTTGAATTTGAATTGAAAGAATGGGGCTATGAAATCAATAATTTTAAACATCGCATCAAATGTTGAAAGTAATTTGCCTCCTCCGGTCAGATTGCAATCGTTATTAAAAATGAATAAAGCACGAATAATTCTGCTCGTGTATTTGGCTGCATCCATTCACGTGATTACTCATAATTCATTGTCTTCTAATTAATCCATAATGAAATTATGACACTTTTCATACTACTGCCTTTTTCATTCGTTTTTTATAGCTGCTTATTCAGTTAATGCAAATCATGACAAGACACCGAAAAATAAAACACATTTTACTTCAATATTTATGAAATTATTCTAAATGCCTGTTCCCTATTACTGCATCCCAGAGCTTTCAGAGAAATCGGTCGCTGATATCCTGAGGAAGCAGCAAAAGCTGACTGCTGACACTTCAATTTTCTGATAAAAGGCCGGACATAATCGGCCGCTGCCAGCAGAACAAAATATCCATACAAAATATCCGCTCTGAGAACAAAATGCGACAAGATCGATGGATCCAGCGGCTTCTGGCCCCAGTTTACCAAGTCAAGCAGAGTGGCCGCCAGTTGTGACAGAAGCGAGATTAAAAATTGAGTTTACTTCGAATAAATGCTGGAAATAATCTTCGACATTGATCGTACCTGCTCAGAATAATTAGTTCACTAGTTGTAGTCAAGTTTTTGATGAAATTCCGAGTAATGCAACTAAACAATGATGTTTGTATTTTAATTGGGGGCGAATTCATTAATTAAGTTAGAAATCGCACAACATTTAACATTTTCTGTAGTACAATATAAGCTGGGCGAGCTAAAATTAAGCAAATACGCTGGTATTTACGTGAACATTTTTAGTAAAAGGCTTATTTCGTGCATGAATTTCCTGCGTAGATACAAAACGATAACTTCGATAGAGCATCACAATAATTAAAATGTAAAATCTATTTTATACAAGGTAATCAGCAAAAGGAATTTTTCCGGAGAAAAACACCTAAATGCCAAATTATAATAACATCGCCGCTATCTGTAATCATACTATCATGGCCCGATTCACGCAACTATCTGCTCCGATCAGTAATGCTTCATTATTTATCGATAGTCAAACAGTCGACAGTTATGACCTGTGATGAATCAACTTCGGATTAATTCAATTCCTGGTTAACTTTTCTTCCAAATAACGTGATGAAGTTCGTTACTCTCCAAACAATGCAAAAAAAAAAAAACATTTAAATGTATGAACTATATCTCGATAACACATCATGCTTTAGACCAAAAATGTATTTCACTTGAATTCATAGGCCGATTGATCATTTAGTTATCATTGGTGATCAGCATTTGATCTAAAATTTATCCAATTATGATAACACTAATTATGTTTGCATCTAACGCATGTCCTTTTTAACTCACTCCACTCATCGCGTATCAATTCATTTGGGATTAAACGATATTTGAATTAAAAGGGAGATTTCCTTTCTGTGACCATCAGTCCAATGAAATTATTAAACACAATCTCAAAATCGTACGTGGGTTGAGAATCTTTCGTTATTTAGCTCAAGAACAACCAATTTATAATCATTAATACATTGCTGTTATCAACAAATGCTTATAAACATCTGTCATTTACTTATTTCATTCAAAAATTATCATTTCTTATTCCAACCTAAACTTTTGAAAAGAAGTACGTCTGAAATTAAAAATAAATAAAGCGTGGCGACACAAGAGAAGTAGAAATATTACATGGCTGGGTCGCCAGCTGCTGTGATAAAGTGTCAACTTTGATATATACTGGCATCTGGGTAATTAAAGGACTAACTCGCCGGATAATTTGCTCTAACCATTGGCCATTTGACACTGCAAACACCAACACGCCGCTGTAAAATTACCCGCACATGGCGTCATATGAAGCTGCAGCCCTTATTTATGGTGGTCTTATTACTTTTTTCTGTTAGCCACTCAATGTCAGAGGCTCTTGAACTCATGCGGCAACATAGGCGTGTGTGAACGTTGTGCTCCTGCATTTGTTGGGTATGTACAGATTGGACAATGGACATGCAGCGCATGTGAGGATTTAGGAAGCACGAATTTTATTTGAATATGAATATGTTATTTGTATTCTCAATTGATGCGCTGAAAATTTGTTGTATAGCTTTAATTTGAATGCTCATGATTTGCTTGTGATGGCGAAATCAATCAAATTAGGGCTATGTTTGATTCAAAAATTTAACAACAAATACGATAGTTTTTTTTTTGTAGCAAACTCATTCGAAATTGGCCATTGGAATGTCATTCCATTAACGTGATAGACAGTAACGTTGTGATAGCAAACTTAAACTCATCCTAAAAACTTGATGAGGCGGGTAAATGAAATTTAATTTTCAATGCTTGTGAAACCACGAGTGCTCCAACACTATCACCTCATAGCGAATTCAAATTCCTTAAGTCAACTTTGGAATCAATCATTGAGCAAATGAATTTCAAATTAAGGCTTAAAACTGTATTCATAGACTGCCGTTTACTTTTTAGCCAACAAAGCATTAATTTTGAATATCAGAAACTGCTCGTCTGTAGTTAGTGCACATTTTCATGGACTTCGACAGAAACCTGCACCACACAAAGACTGCCTTGTGTTGCACAAATGACCGCGACTAAAGTTTCATTAAAATTAAAGCTTAAAATGAAAATACATTTATTTCCATTTGAAATTTTATAATCAGAACATTTTGAATTTATGTTCGGATATTTTCATCATTGACTAATCCCAACATCACAGATGTTCTTGATACGTATTTTAAGTATCGGAACTCCTCAAGCTGTACGGCCTAGTGGCTGTATGCTAAAAAAAATGCTTAAACAACCAATAATAATTCGGTGATCTTTCGCCCAGGGCTGGAGAACGTGTGCTGGTCAAATTATATTAATTTTATTCTAGTTTAAGCACCGTCATGATACCCGTGACTCTAGAACGAAGAATCCTAGCAACTTTAAAATCGAAATGAACTTGTCAATAAACGTCGAATATATACCCAACTTTTTTCCGCGGCTGATTTTAAGACCTAACCAAAAATTAACAAACGGAATTCGGTCGCTTCCACAACCTTAAGCAACAAATCTGAAGCGAGAGCTGGAGTTTAGCCTCAACAAACTCGCCGAGAGTGCCAAGCTTCCGTGCTAAGTTCACTAAGCCGGTTTAGAGACTTGCAGCCGGCCTTCCAAAGCCGAATTTTGTCCTGATAAGCACAAGCGCTTGGCGATCTAAGATGTGTTATAGCGTTCGGCCGCTGAAAGATGATCAGGGCTGGCTTTTGGTCGGGGCCAATAATCAGCAAGATCATCAATGTTACGAGACGTTAATCAGCTAATTAACAATGCATTCAAAATAAATAGTGCACTGCCCAATCCTTGTCTGCCTCATACATTTATGGATTTATGGATCTCCATCTCAGAGACTAGAAACATCTTTCTCAGTGGCAGTGCAACTATGCTCCTTTTTCATGCCTAGATAGATTGCATTCGTAAATCTTTATTCATGTGAATTTTTTCTTTGTTTGTTGCTAAAAAAAATTCGAGATATACGTTACTCAAAAAGCACACTCATATATGAACACAAGACCATTCAAAAATGTTTTGAAAATCTTGTAAACGTCCAAAACAAATCGCATTTCTACTAACGAATCGTTCACTATTGCTTACCGCTCCCTCGATCAATCGCTACCACATTATTTTCGTTAAAATTGCTAGATTACTCTGCAAAAAGTTTGAGCGTCGAATATAAGTAAAGACTTTGATTATTCCCTTAATTTCAGTCAATTTTTTAAATTAAATTTTTTCCTGTTTTTCACATTAATATTGCTTCTGTTACCTTCAATGACGAATAAATCAATTGTTTATTAAAAGTAATATCAATCATATAACATGAGAACATGGTTTAATTAAAATAAGGCTACGTTCGTTCATATATGGCATCCGTGGCAACGCATTCGAAAAGACGTGAAATAAACCAGCCAGCTTCCCAAAAGTGAAGAAAAACTAATTAATTTTTGTGCACAATAAATTAGTACAAAATTTACTATACTGACTATATATAAAATATGGCATAACATCAACAATATCCATAGACGTGAAAATGTCAAAAACGCGAATGAAGAGTTTAAAAGAGTTTAGTCGTACATATATTGTATACCAGCTAAGACTGCTTCTCAATCGTTGTTCATCAAGAAGAGGTGCTGGTAAGTTTTCCCATCAAATGTTAATTTATATCGAGGCAATTCTTGAAAATAAGGAGTTATATATTTGCTATATTGCAGCCTAAATTTGGCCTCAATTTTTTCTAAGAATCATCTTATGACAGTTATCGCGAAGGGTGCTAGACATACATATGTGTTTAGAATAAAATGAGAAATTTTTAGAACATGAAGCATGGATGAAATACTTATAGAAAGATTCAAAGATTTTAAAATTCTCTTCCAGAGAGAACTTTTAATGTAGTTAATACTACATCTAAACTTCAAGGTTCATTTTCTACACCGTCAGACGAAGGTTAATGACCCGAACAAAATTCGGGGACCGCCTAGGCTTCGGCCGAATAGTCACTACACTCGGCGCCAAATTTTTCTGGGTCTGCTTATGGCCTCCCGATCGAAATCAGCTTCTGGTCAGAATCTCCTATCCAACTTAAAAGTCTTAAGAGAGTAAGACAAGGGTTGGCCGAGCCGAGTCATACCGAGCTAGCAAGCTGCCCAGAGGTTGCTCATCGACCCCTGAGCCGAAGCGGACATAGAGATGAATTAAGCTGATTTACGTGCTCGCCAAGTCCTAGGCGGCCCTAATGACGGGTCGCACATGCCTCTAAATTTTGTTACGGGAAGAACTCTAGCGTCCTAGGCGTAAGAAACGCTCAAAGGTTAGCAGGCGGAACTTAGTCGTAGGTGTAAGAGAAACTCAAAGGTCAGGTGAAGAACGCACGAGTTGTAAATAGCACTTGAAGGTTAGCCTTAAACGTCAGAGTCGTAAATAGCAAATGAAGGTTGGCCTTAGAACGGCCGGGTCGTAAATAGCATACGAAGGTTGGCCTTAGAACGGCCGGGTCGTAAATTGCTCACAAAGGTTGGTCTTAGAACGTTAGGTGATCGCTTTGTATTCTTCAAAGCTTCAAGTCGCCGCCGTCGCCGCACTCGGGTCCATTGCGCAGCATCGTCGGCCGTTTCCGCTTCACAAGCAAAAAGCCAATCTCTTTCAGCGAACGCTTCATTGAAATGCGAAGAGCAGTGGCCAAGAGCGCTGCTCTGTCTGGCTGCATGCAGCGCAGACTGTCCCCTCTTCTATCCTGAATCAAAGGAGGAAATAAAAAGATCCTATTTGAGCGCGTGCCTTCTTGCGACGCGTCCAAGAGGCTTGCTTGAATTAAGATGATGCTGCCTTCGAGCTCGCCGTACCTAGTCGCCTACTTTTATCCTAATGCAAGAGAATTAAGCGAGGCAATAAAGTCGAAATGACGTTGAACAATTTACATTCGCGGGCTGGTGGTTCTGTGGGTAGAGTTCAGTATAAACTAAGAGAATAGATATAAAAAAAACTCTTTCATTGGGTTTCGTTCTTCATTTATCCACGAATTGCTATAAAATTGTGAACAAATTCTAATATGCGGTTTTCGAATCTAAAATGTTCCGTGAGATTTTCATGATAAATAACACAGAATTCTTTGAATTCATCGAAATTCAACTTGACAAGCGCGCAAAATCATGTGTTAGAAGAGAGGGCTTATTTAGTTTTACATAAATTTCTATGATGAAAACAAAATTTAATAAACTTTTTACAATTTTTCCAATTTCTTCGAAAATATATTTTAATTTTATTGTTGAATCAGAATAGCGTGTTCAATGAGAGCAACAGTTATAGATTTTAATTTCTTTTTAAGAATAAAAGGATCTAATGTCAACCACTGTAGAGGACTTTGACATT
The DNA here is from genome assembly GCF_000764305.2 of Hyalella azteca. Taxonomy (NCBI): domain Eukaryota; kingdom Metazoa; phylum Arthropoda; class Malacostraca; order Amphipoda; family Hyalellidae; genus Hyalella; species Hyalella azteca. The sequence goes on from NW_025940813.1 coordinate 182,352, forward strand.
TGTAAATGATGACGGTGAAAGTTATTAAGGCTATGAACTTTATAATGGCGGAAAACAATTAAATATTTGCAGTTGGTTCGGTTCTTAACTAATTAGCAGTTATTAGTCTAGAATAAACGACGAGTTTTCATCATTAGCGTTTACTGAGGGAAAACTCACACATTTATGCAGTAGCACGTTTATTTTTTACTCAATTATTCTATTTTCGGTGCAGAGACACGATAATCAGGCTAATGTGCTTGTTTAAATGGAGTAGTTTCATTATAGTTTAGTCATCCCTATTGTGCAGGGGGCGACATGTAAAAGAATGCTAATGAGTGTTTGCTAATTTACAACTCTAAATGTTCTTGATAATTTAAAAATGGAGAAGTATCAGAATATATATATTTTTTTCATCACTTGGGAAAGAAAACCTTGCCCTAAGAAAATATAATTAAATCAACTTTTCCTTGTCCTGAGTTTAGCATGAACTTTTAGTTAAGCATTATTATTTAATAAAATTCTCAGCCGATCGCTGCGTCTCTGCTCCGAATCCAAAATGAGTTTTAACTTCTCTCTCAATCATAGGACGTCGGTAAAAACAATCACTCCTTTAATAAAAAATTTTAATTTGAAGACTATCATGAGCCAGATGAATCAATTACTGGTGAATGAATCCTACTTAAGATTTGTTCCTGTGATCTTTTGCTTCACACATTTGAGTTGAAGCCATTCAATCTCCCTAAATAGTATTCATGCTTTAACTTGTTTTTTCTTTTATTTTTACCGAGTATTCATATTTTCAATTAGTATTCGAGAATGCTTAGGAGGCAACTCTTCTTGCCTTCTATATAAATCACTAAGAAAATCACTAAAAACTGCTTCTCATGCATGAAATAATTGCTGATCTGTAAGTGAAGCTTTGAAGTTATACAGAATGTGGCTCCATTGCAGCGCCCTGACCAAACTATTATTCAGAGTCCCTCGTCCCAATCACTTATCCTTGCTAAAAATTTTGGTATTCGTGGTCACTCATTCCAATCACTTATCCCTGCTAAAAATTTTGGTATTCAGAGTCCCTCATTCCAATCACTTATCCCTGCTAAAAATTTTGGTATTCAGAGTCTGTCTCTTATACACATCTAGATGTGTATAAGAGACAGCCTCGCCATCCACCTGCTCGGTAGACTGCCTCCAGCCTGCTCAGCCTCGCCCTCTACCTGCTCGGTAGACTGCCTCTACCTGCTCAGCCTCGCCCTCCACCTGCTCGGTAGACTGCCTGCATGCATTTGTAAAGAAAGAGACTGCAGGTAGACTGCATGCAAAGAATAAAACCTGCATGCATTTGTAACTTTTTCGGTGAATACGGATGATATTAGACAAATGGTTCATATAAGTACAAATTTCGTCAAATATTTCATAGAGGTACATACTTCACTAATGTTTACATACGAGGACAAGTACTTCATCATACCATTTAAGAACAATGTTTGTAAATGCCCCTTCTTGTTGTTCTTGCGCAGCTCCGATTCAGAAGCATCTCCCCGAATACAGAATGGCAGGTGGGTTGTAATTATATACACAAGTAAATTCCTTCAAGCAGGTTTCATTGAAGACCAGAGAATTCGTTTTATTGACAATTTTCTTATTAGTTTTTTCAATAGACCGAATCCCTATACTAACAAGTAAATTCGAACATCTCTGTATAGCCCGATGATACGAGTGTGACGTTTCTTGCTCTTCTATTCCAAGACTATAACCACGGTAATAATACTGTCATGGTTAAAGCCGCTGGGAATGAGCGAAAGATTCCAGCAGATCATCTGCTCAGTTTGCTTCTTCTTCTAGACATTCCGGTCCCTGTTGGTACTGATTAAAGAACGTGATATCGCATAATAAATTATTCATCAGGACTTAGTTTAAATAAAACTAAAAACTAGAAGCAATTCAATTCCAGTTCCGTTATATACATCCTAAATTCGTTTATAGTAGGTCATTTCCTATACCCTTTATTCATTATTGAAGCTTTTTATTTTAGGCATTTTCAGCCTTTCATTTTTTATAACTTTTCACGTTTTCCAAATCCGCGAGATTTTGATCAAGTATGCGCTACAAGTTTGCAGCGAATTAGTTTTGCGAGTGCATTTCGTCAGAGAAAGAAGTTGGAAAGTATCCTGCTCATTTGGCTGCCTCATGGCCACAGAAGTTTATTGGTCTATCTTCGCTAGAGGCCGTCAGCTCGACCAAAGATAAAGTGTGTCAAAGAGGGATCTTCAAGATTAGTTCTGAAAGCAGAACTTGAACTAATTGCAACCTAAGTTGGTGGCTTCTGCAGAGCGAGATTTATTTGATCTCTTTAATCCTCGTCCGACAATAACGTTCCAACTTGTGTAATTCCTCGGGTGGTTTTTGTCGGTGAGACACGGGGAAGGGTAAGACGTAACGACGGTCCATTTGGGGCAGCGCTAGATTTCTGCTATCCTAATGATGATGGGCAATCAGACAAAGCCTTCTGAGCCAAATCGCTCCTTATACGAGGTGCGCTCGACATGAAAGATCAGACATGAAAAGTTGTTCATCATACGCGTGTTCCTTCACATCTTGTACGAGGTGCGCTCGACATGAAAGATCGGACATGAAAGGCTGTCCATCATACGCACGTTCCTCCATTTCTTAAAACGAGGTGCGCTAGACATGATTTATCAGACATGATAAGCTGTTCATCATACGCACGTTCCTTCACTTCTTATACGAGGTGCGCTAGACATGAAAGATCAGACATGATAAGCTGTTCATCATACGCATGTTCCTTCATTTCTTATACGAGGTGCGCTAGACATGATATATCAGGCATGAAAAGCTGTTCATCATACGCACGTTCCTCCATTTCTTATACGAGGTGC